>NW_025063832.1:0-55222 GCF_018153295.1 Drosophila grimshawi | reverse complement strand
TTTGACTCATCTTAGAAAGGTATTAAAGGATATTCTTCGATAAATAGAAAATATATTGAAAGCACTAAATAGGGTCTACCTTGAAATAAATGGCCATATCTTCGTCAAAAATTGCCCCATTTCAATTATAAAGGTGTGTTTAGAATTCACTTGATCTTTGAAACAAAACTGCGTTAAAATAATTCGACTTCCGACTCATCTAAGAAAGATATTAAGGGATATTCTTTGATTAACAGAAAATATTTGGAAAGTATTAAATAGGGTCTACCTTGAAATAAATGGCTATATCTTCGTCAAAAATTGCCCCATTTCAATTATAAAGGTGTTTTTAGAATTAACTTAATCTTTGGAACAAATCTGCATTAAAATAATTTGACTTCCGACTTATCTAAGAAAGATATTAAGGGATATTCTTCGATAAATAGAAAATATATGGAAAGCATTAAATAGGGTCAACCTTGAAATAAATGGCCATATCTTCGTCAAAAATTGCCCCATTTCAATTATAAAGGTGTTTTTAGAATTCACTTGATCTTTGGAACAAAACTGCATTAAAATAATTTGTCTTCCGACTCATCTTAGAAAGATATTAAGGGATATTCTTCGATAAATATAAAGTATATGGAAAGCATTAAATAGGGTCTACCTTGAAATAAATGGCCATATCTTCGTCTAAAATTGCCCCATTTCAATTATTAAGATGTTTTTAGAATTCACTCGATCTTTGAAACAAATTTGCATTAAAATAATTTGACTTACGACTTATCTAAGACAGATATTAAGGGATATTCTTCGATAAATGGAAAATATATGGAAAGCATTAAATAGGGTCAACCTTGAAATAAATGGCCATATCTTCGTCAAAAATTGCCCCATTTCAATTATAAAGGTGTTTTTAGAATTCACTCGATCTTTGGAACAAAACTGCATTAAAATAATTTGACTTCCGACTCATCTAAGAAAGATATTAAGGGATATTCTTCGATAAATAGAAAATATATGGAAAGCATTAAATAGGGTCTACCTTGAAATAAATGACTATATCTTCGTCTAAAATTGCCCCATTTCAATTATAAAGATGTTTTTAGAATTCACTCGATCTTTGGAACAAAACTGCATTAAAATAATTTGACTTCCGACTCATCTAAGAAAGATATTAAGGGATATTCTTCGATAAATAGAAAATATATGGAAAGCATTAAATAGGATCTACCTTGAAATAAATGGCCATATCTTCGTCAAAAAATGCCCCATTTCAAATATAAAGGTGTTTTTAGAATTCACTTGATCTTTGAAACAGAACTGCATTAAAATAATTTGACTTACGACTCATATAAGAAAGATATTAAGAGATATTCTTCGATTAATAGAAAATATAAGGCAAACATTAAATAGAGTCAACCTTGAAATAAATGGCCATATCTTCAACAAAAAATGCCCCATTTAAAATATATAGATGTTTTTAGAATTCACTTGATCTTTGAAACAGAACTGCATTAAAATAATTTGACTTACGACTCATATAAGAAAGATATTAAGAGATATTCTTCGATTAATAGAAAATATAAGGCAAACATTAAATAGAGTCAACCTTGAAATAAATGGCCATATCTTCAACAAAAATTGCCCCATTTCAATTATAAAGATGTTTTTAGAATTCACTTGATCTTTGGAACAAAACTGCATTAAAATAATTTGTCTTCCGACTCATCTTAGAAAGATATTAAGGGATATTCTTCGATAAATATAAAGTATATGGAAAGCATTAAATAGGGTCTACCTTGAAATAAATGGCCATATCTTCGTCAAAAATTGCCCCATTTCAATTATAAATATGTTTTTAGAATTCACTCGATCTTTGGAACAAAACTGCATTAAAATAATTTGACTTCCGACTCATCTAAGAAAGATATTAAGGGATATTCTTCGATTAATAGAAAATATAAGCCAAACATTAAATAGGGTCAACCTTGAAATAAATGGCCATATCTTCGTCAAAAATTGCCCCATTTCAATTATAAAGGTGTTTTTAGAATTCACTCGATCTTTGGAACAAAACTGCATTAAAATAATTTGACTTCCGACTCATCTAAGAAAGATATTAAGGGATATTCTTCGATAAATAGAAAATATATGGAAAGCATTAAATAGGGTCTACCTTGAAATAAATGGCCATATCTTCGTCTAAAATTGCCCCATTTCAATTATAAAGATGTTTTTAGAATTCACTCGATCTTTGGAACAAAACTGCATTAAAATAACTTGACTTCCGACTCATCTAAGAAAGATATTAAGGGATATTCTTCGATAAATAGAAAATATATGGAAAGCATTAAATAGGATCTACCTTGAAATAAATGGCCATATCTTCGTCAAAAAATGCCCCATTTCAAATATAAAGGTGTTTTTAGAATTCACTCGATCTTTGGAACAAAACTGCATTAAAATAATTTGTCTTATAACTCATCTAAGAAAGATATTAAGGGATATTCTTCGATAAATAGAAAATATATGGAAAGCATTAAATAGGGTCAACCTTGAAATAAATGGCCATATCTTCGTCAAGAATTGCCCCATTTCAAATATATAGATGTTTTAAGAATTCACTTGATCTTTGAAACAGAACTGCATTAAAATAATTTGACTTGCGACTCATATAAGAAAGATATTAAGAGATATTCTTCGATTAATAGAAAATATAAGGCAAACATTAAATAGAGTCAACCTTGAAATAAATGGCCTTATCTTCGTCAAAAATTGCCCCATTTCAAATATATAGATGTTTTTAGAATTTACTTGATCTTTGAAACAGAACTGCATTAAAATAATTTGACTTGCGACTCATATAAGAAAGATATTAAGAGATATTCTTCGATTAATAGAAAATATAAGGCAAACATTAAATAGGGTCAACCTTGAAATAAATGGCCATATCTTCGTCAAAAATTGCCCCATTTCAATTATAAAGGTGTTTTTAGAATTCACTTGATCTTTGGAACAAAACTGCATTAAAATAAATTGACTTCCGACTCATCTAAGAAAGATATTAAGGGATATTCTTCGATTAATAGAAAACATAAGCCAAACATTAAATAGGGTCAACCTTGAAATAAATGGCCATATCTTCGTCAAAAATTGCCCCATTTCAATTATAAAGGTGTTTTTAGAATTCACTCGATCTTTGGAACAAAACTGCATTAAAATAATTTGGATTTCGACTCATCTAAGAAAGATATTAAGGGATATTCTTCGATTAATAGAAAATATAAGGAAAGCATTAAATAGGGTCTACCTTGAAATAAATGGCCCATATCTTCGTCAAAAACTGCCCCATTTCAATTATACAGGTGTTTTAAGAATCCACTCGATCTTTGGAACAAAACTGCATTAAAATAATTTGACTTCCGACTCATCTAAGAAAGATATTAAGGGATATTCTTCGATTAATAGAAAATATAAGCCAAACATTAAATAGGGTCAACCTTGAAATAAATGGCCATATCTTCGTCAAAAATTGCCCCATTTCAATTATAAATATGTTTTTAGAATTCACTTGATCTTTGGAACAAAACTGCATTAAAATAATTTGACTTCCGACTCATCTAAGAAAGATATTAAGGGATATTCTTCGATTAACAGAAAATATATGGAAAGCATTAAATAGGGTCTACCTTGAAATAAATGGCCATATCTTCGTCAAAAATTGCCCCATTTCAATTATAAAGGTGTTTTAAGAATTCCCTCAATCTTTGAAACAAAACTGCATTAAAATAATTTGACTTCCGACTCATCTAAGAAAGATATTAAGGGATATTCTTCGATAAATAGAAAATATATGGAAATAATTAAATAGGGTTTACCTTGAAATAAATGGCCATATCTTCGTCAAAAATTGCCCCATTTCAATTATAAAGGTGTTTTTAGAATTCACTCGATCTTTGGAACAAAACTGCATTACAATAAATTGACTTCCGACTCATCTAAGAAAGATATTAAGGGATATTCTTCGATTAATAGAAAACATAAGCCAAACATTAAATAGGGTCAACCTTGAAATAAATGGCCATATCTTCGTCAAAAACTGCCCCATTTCAATTATACAGGTGTTTTAAGAATTCACTCGATCTTTGAAACAAAACTGCATTAAAATAATTTGACTTCCGACTCATCTAAGAAAGATTTTAAGGGATATTCTTCGATAAATAGAAAATATATGGAAAGCATTAAATAGGCTCTACCTTGAAATAAATGGCCATATCTTCGTCACAAATTGCCCCATTTCAATTGTAAAGGTGTTTTTAGAATTCACTCGATCTTTGAAACAAAACTGCATTAAAATAATTCGACTACCGACTCATCTAAGAAAGATATTAAGGGATATTCTTCGATAAATAGAAAATATATGGAAAGCATTAAATAGGGTCTACCTTGAAATAAATGGCCATATCTTCATCAAAAATTGCCCCATTTCAATTATAAAGGTGTTTTTAGAATTAACTCAATCTTTGGAACAAAACTGCATTAAAATAATTTGACTTCCGACTTATCTAAGAAAGATATTAAGGGATATTCTTCGATAAATAGAAAATATATGGAAAGCATTAAATAGGGTCAACCTTGAAATAAATGGCCATATCTTCGTCAAAAATTGCCCCATTTCAATTACAAAGGTGTTTTTAGAATTCACTTGATCTTTGGAACAAAACTGCATTAAAATAATTTGTCTTCCGACTCATCTTAGAAAGATATTAAGGGATATTCTTCGATAAATATAAAGTATATGGAAAGCATTAAATAGGGTCTACCTTGAAATAAATGGCCATATCTTCGTCAAAAATTGCCCCATTTCAATTATAAAGGTGTTTTTAGAATTCACTCGATCTTTGAAATAAAACTGCATTAAAATAATTTGACTTCCGACTCATCTAAGAAAGATATTAAGGGATATTCTTCGATAAATAGAAAATATATGGAAATCATTAAATAGGGTCTACCTTAAAATAAATGGCCATATCTTCGTCTAAAATTGCCCCATTTCAATTATAAAGATGTTTTTAGAATTTACTCGATCTTTGGAACAAAACTGCATTAAAATAATTTGACTTCCGACTTATCTAAGACAGATATTAAGGGATATTCTTCGATAAATAGGAAATATATGGAAAGCATTAAATAGGGTCAACCTTGAAATACATGGCCATATCTTCGTCAAAAATTGCCCCATTTCAATTATAAAGGTGTTTTTAGAATTCACTCGATCTTTGGAACAAAACTGCATTAAAATAATTTGACTTCCGACTCATCTAAGAAAGATATTAAGGGATATTCTTCGATAAATAGAAAATATATGGAAAGCATTAAATAGGGTCTACCTTGAAATAAATGGCCATATCTTCGTCTAAAATTGCCCCATTTCAATTATAAAGATGTTTTTAGAATTCACTCGATCTTTGGAACAAAACTGCATTAAAATAATTTGACTTTCGACTCATCTAAGAAAGATATAAAGGGATATTCTTCGATAAATAGAAAATAAATGGAAAGCATTAAATAGGATCTACCTTGAAATAAATGGCCATATCTTCGTCAAAAAATGCCCCATTTTAAATATAAAGGTGTTTTTAGAATTCACTCGATCTTTGAAACAAAACTGCATTAAAATAATTTGTCTTTTAACTCATCTAAGAAAGATATTAAGGGATATTCTTCGATAAATAGAAAATATATGGAAAGCATTAAATAGGGTCAACCTTGAAATAAATGGGCCATATCTTCGTCAAAAATTGTCCCATTTCAAATATATAGATGTTTTTAGAATTCACTTGATCTTTGAAACAGAACTGCATTAAAATAATTTGACTTACGACTCATATAAGAAAGATATTAAGAGATATTCTTCGATTAATAGAAAATATAAGGCAAACATTAAATAGAGTCAACCTTGAAATAAATGGCCATATCTTCAACAAAAATTGCCCCATTTCAATTATAAAGGTGTTTTTAGAATTCACTTGATCTTTGGAACAAAACTGCATTAAAATAATTTGTCTTCCGACTCATCTTAGAAAGATATTAAGGGATATTCTTCGATAAATGGAAAATATATGGAAAGCATTAAATAGGCTCTACCTTGAAATAAATGGCCATATCTTCGTCAAAAATTGCCCCATTTCAATTATAAAGATGTTTTTGAATTCACTCGATCTTTGGAACAAAACTGCATTAAAATAACTTGACTTCCGACTCATCTAAGAAAGATATTAAGGGATATTCTTCGATAAATAGAAAATATATTGAAAGCATTAAATAGGCTCTACCTTGAAATAAATGGCCATATCTTCGTCAAAAATTGCCCCATTTCAATTATAAAGGTGTTTTTAGAATTCGCTTAATCTTTGAAACAAAACTGCATTAAAATAATTTGACTTACGACTCATCTAAGAAAGATATTAAGAGATATTTTTCGATTAATAGAAAATATAAACCAAACATTAAATAGAGTCAACCTTGAAATAAATGGCCATATCTTCGTCAAAAATTGCCCCATTTCAATTATAAAGGTGTTTTTAGAATTCACTCGATCTTTGGAACAAAACTGCATTAAAATAATTTGCCTTTCTACTCATCTAAGAAAGATATTAAGGGATACTCTTCGATTAATAGAAAATATATGGAAATCATTACAAAGGGTTTACCTTGAAATAAATGGCCATATCTTCGTCAAAAATTGCCTCATTTCAATTATAAAGATAATTTTAGAATTCGCTCGATCTTTGAAACAAAACTGCATTAAAATAATTTGACTTCCGACTCATCTAAGAAAGATATTAAGGGATATTCTTCGATAAATAGAAAATATATGGAAAGCATTAAGTAGGGTCTACCTTGAAATAAATGGCCATATCTTCGTCTAAACTTGCCCCATTTCAATTATAAAGGTGTTTTTAGAATTCACTCGATCTTTGGAACAAAACTGCATTAAAATAATTTGTCTTCCGACTCATCTAAGAAAGATATTAAGGGATATTCTTCGATAAATAGAAAATATATGGAAAGCATTAAATAGGGTCTGCCTTGAAATAAATGGCCATATCTTCGTCTAAAATTGCCCCATTTCAATTATAAAGATGTTCTTAGAATTCACTCGATCTTTGAAACAAAACTGCATTAAAATAATTTGACTTCCGACTCATCTAAGAAAGATATTAAGAGATATTCTTCGATTAATAGAAAATATAAGCCAAACATTCAATAGGCTCTACCTTGAAATAAATGGCCATATCTTCGTCAAAAATTGCCCCATTTCAATTATAAACGTGTTTTTAGAATTCGCTTGATCTTTGAAACAAAACTGCATTAAAATAATTTGACTTACGACTCATCTAAGAAAGATATTAAGAGATATTTTTCGATTAATAGAAAATATAAGCCAAACATTCAATAGGGTCAACCTTGAAATAAATGGCCATATCTTTGTCTAAAACTGCCCCATTTAAATTATAAAGGTGTTTTTAGAATTCACTCAATCTTTGGAACAAAACTGCATTAAAATAATTTGTCTTCCGACTCATCTAAGAAAGATATTAAGGGATATTCTTCGATAAATAGAAAATATATGGAAAGCATTAAATAGGGTCAACCTTGAAATAAATGGCCATATCTTCGTCAAAAATTGCCCCATTTCAGTTATAAACGTGTTTTTAGAATTCGCTTGATCTTTGAAACAAAACTGCATTAAAATAATTTGACTTCCTACTCATCTAAGAAAGATATTAAGGGATACTCTTCGATAAATAGAAAATATATGGAAAGCATTAAATAGGGTCAACCTTGAAATAAATGGCCATATCTTCGTCAAAAATTGCCCCATTTCAATTATAAAGGTGATTTTAGAATTCGCTCGATCTTTGGAAAAAAACTGCATTAAAATAATTTGACTTCCGACTCATCTAAGAAAGATATTAAGGGATATTCTTCGATATATAGAAAATATATTGAAAGCATTAAATAGGGTCTACCTTGAAATAAATGGCCATATCTTCGTCAAAAATTGCCCCATTTCAATTATAAAGGTGTTTTTAGAATTCACTTGATCTTTGGAACAAAACTGCATTAAAATAATTTGACTTCCGACTCATCTAAGAAAGATATTAAGGGATATTCTTCGATAAATAGAAAATATATGGAAAGCATTAAATAGGATCTACCTTGAAATAAATGGCCATATCTTCGTCAAAAAATGCCCCATTTCAAATATAAAGGTGTTTTTAGAATTCACTTGATCTTTGGAACAAAACTGCATTAAAATAATTTGACTTCCGACTCATCTAAGAAAGATATTAAGGTATATTCTTCGATAAATAGAAAATATATGGAAAGCATTAAATAGGGTCTACCTTGAAATAAATGGCCATATCTTCGTCAAAAATTGCCCCATTTCAATTATATAGATGTTTTTAGAATTCACTTGATCTTTGAAACAGAACTGCATTAAAATAATTTGACTTACGACTCATATAAGAAAGATATTAAGAGATATTCTTCGATTAATAGAAAATATAAGGCAAACATTAAATAGAGTCAACCTTGAAATAAATGGTCATATCTTCAACAAAAATTGCCCCATTTCAATTATAAAGGTGTTTTTAGAATTCACTTGATCTTTGGAACAAAACTGCATTAAAATAATTTGTCTTCCGACTCATCTTAGAAAGATATTAAGGGATATTCTTCGATAAATAGAAAATATATGGAAAGCATTAAATAGGCTCTACCTTGAAGTAAATGGCCATATCTTCGTCAAAAATTGCCCCATTTCAATTATAAAGATGTTTTTAGAATTCACTCGATCTTTGGAACAAAACTGCATTAAAATAATTTGACTTCCGACTCATCTAAGAAAGATATTAAGGGATATTCTTCGATAAATAGAAAATATATGGAAAGCATTAAATAGGGTCTACCTTAAAATAAATGGCCATATCTTCGTCAAAAATTGTCCCATTTCAATTATAAAGATGTTTTTAGAATTCACTCGATCCTTGAAACAGAACTGCATTAAAATAATTTGACTTACGACTCATATAAGAAAGATATTAAG
Organism: Drosophila grimshawi; assembly: GCF_018153295.1. NCBI lineage: Eukaryota > Metazoa > Arthropoda > Insecta > Diptera > Drosophilidae > Drosophila > Drosophila grimshawi. The sequence continues at coordinate 46,122 of NW_025063832.1, read as the reverse complement.
AGATATTCTTCGATTAATAGAAAATATAAGGCAAACATTAAATAGAGTCAACCTTGAAATAAATGGTCATATCTTCAACAAAAATTGCCCCATTTCAATTATAAAGGTGTTTTTAGAATTCACTTGATCTTTGGAACAAAACTGCATTAAAATAATTTGTCTTCCGACTCATCTTAGAAAGATATTAAGGGATATTCTTCGATAAATGGAAAATATATGGAAAGCATTAAATAGGCTCTACCTTGAAATAAATGGCCATATCTTCGTCAAAAATTGCCCCATTTCAATTATAAAGATGTTTTTAGAATTCACTCGATCTTTGGAACAAAACTGCATTAAAATAACTTGACTTCCGACTCATCTAAGAAAGATATTAAGGGATATTCTTCGATAAATAGAAAATATATGGAAAGCATTAAATAGGCTCTACCTTGAAATAAGTGGCCATATCTTCGTCAAAAATTGTCCCATTTCAAATATATAGATGTTTTTAGAATTCACTTGATCTTTGAAACAGAACTGCATTAAAATAATTTGACTTACGACTCATCTAAATAAGATATTAAGAGATATTTTTCGATTAATAGAAAATATAAACCAAACATTAAATAGAGTCAACCTTGAAATAAATGGCCATATCTTCGTCAAAAATTGCCCCATTTCAATTATAAAGGTGTTTTTAGAATTCACTCGATCTTTGGAACAAAACTGCATTAAAATAATTTGACTTCCTACTCATCTAAGAAAGATATTAAGGGATACTCTTCGATTAATAGAAAATATATGGAAATCATTAAAAAGGGTCTACCTTGAAATAAATGGCCATATCTTCGTCAAAAAGTGCCTCATTTCAATTATAAAGATAATTTTAGAATTCGCTCGATCTTTGAAACAAAACTGCATTAAAATAATTTGACTTCCGACTCATCTAAGAAAGATATTAAGGGATATTCTTCGATAAATAGAAAATATATGGAAAGCATTAAGTAGGGTCTACCTTGAAATAAATGGCCATATCTTCGTCTAAAATTGCCCCATTTCAATTATAAAGGTGTTTTTAGAATTCACTCGATCTTTGGAACAAAACTGCATTAAAATAATTTGTCTTCCGACTCATCTAAGAAAGATATTAAGGGATATTCTTCGATAAATAGAAAATATATGGAAAGCATTAAATAGGGTCTGCCTTGAAATAAATGGCCATATCTTCGTCTAAAATTGCCCCATTTCAATTATAAAGATGTTCTTAGAATTCACTCGATCTTTGAAACAAAACTGCATTAAAATAATTTGACTTCCGACTCATCTAAGAAAGATATTAAGAGATATTCTTCGATTAATAGAAAATATAAGCCAAACATTCAATAGGGTCAACCTTGAAATAAATGGCCATATCTTTGTCTAAAACTGCCCCATTTAAATTATAAAGGTGTTTTTAGAATTCACTCGATCTTTGGAACAAAACTGCATTAAAATAATTTGTCTTCCGACTCATCTAAGAAAGATATTAAGGGATATTCTTCGATAAATAGAAAATATATGGAAAGCATTAAATAGGGTCTGCCTTGAAATAAATGGCCATATCTTCGTATAAAATTGCCCCATTTCAATTATAAAGATGTTCTTAGAATTCACTCGATCTTTGAAACAAAACTGCATTAAAATAATTTGTCTTATAACTCATCTAAGAAAGATATTAAGGGATATTCTTCGATAAATAGAAAATATATGGGAAAGCATTAAATATGGGTCAACCTTGAAATAAATGGGCCATATCTTCGTCAAAAATTGTCCCATTTCAGTTATAAAGGTGTTTTTAGAATTCGCTTGATCTTTGAAACAAAACTGCATTAAAATAATTTGACTTCCGACTCATCTAAGAAAGATATTAAGGGATATTCTTCGATTAATAGAAAATATAAACCAAACATTAAATAGGGTCAACCTTGAAATAAATGGCCATATCTTCGTCTAAAATTACCCCATTTCAATTATAAAGGTATTTTTAGAATTCACTCGATCTTTGGAACAAAACTGCATTAAAATAATTTGACTTCCGACTCATCTAAGAGAGATATTAAGGGATATTCTTCGATAAATAGAAAAATATATGAAAAGCATTAAATAGGCTCTACCCTTGAAATAAATGGCCATATCTTCATCTAAAATTGCCCCATTTCAATTATAAAAGGTGTTTTTAGAATTCGCTTGATCTTTGAAACAAAACTGCATTAAAATAATTTGACTTACGACTCATCTAAGAAAGATATTCAGAGATATTCTTCGATTAATAGAAAATATAAGGCAAACATTAAATAGAGTCAACCTTGAAATAAATGGCCATATCTTCGTCAAAAATTGCCCTATTTCAATTATAAAGGGCGTTTTTAGAATTCACTCGATCTTTGAAACAAAACTGCATTAAAATAATTTATCTTCCGACTCATCTAAGAAAGATATTAAGGGATATTCTTCGATTAATAGAAAATATATGGAAAGCATTAAATAGGGTCTACCTTAAAATAAATGGCCATATCTTCGTCAAAAATTGCCCCATTTCAAATATATAGATGTTTTTAGAATTCACTCGATCTTTGAAACAGAACTGCATTAAAATAATTTGACTTACGACTCATATAAGAAAGATATTAAGAGATATTCTTCGATTAATAGAAAATATAAGGCAAACATTAAATAGAGTCAACCTTGAAATAAATGGCCATATCTTCATCAAAAATTGCCCCATTTCAATTATAAAGGTGTTTTTAGAATTCGCTTGATCTTTGAAACAAAACTGCATTAAAATAATTTGACTTACGACTCATCTAAGAAAGATATTCAGAGATATTCTTCGATTAATAGAAAATATAAGGCAAACATTAAATAGAGTCAACCTTGAAATAAATGGCCATATCTTCAACAAAAATTGCCCCATTTCAATTATAAAGGTGTTTTTAGAATTCACTCGATCTTTGGAACAAAGCTGCATTATAATAATTTGACTTCCAACTCATCTTACAAAGATATTAATGGATATTCTTCGATTAATACAAAATATATGGAAAGCATTAAATAGGCTCTACCTTGAAATAAATGGCCATATCTTCGTCGAAAATTGCCCCATTTCAAATATATAGATGTTTTTAGAATTCACTCGATCTTTGGAACAAAACTGCATTAAAATAACTTGACTTCCGACTCATCTAAGAAAGATATTAAGGGATATTCTTCGATAAATAGAAAATATATGGAAAGCATTAAAAAGGCTCTACCTTGAAATAAATGGCCATATCTTCGTCTAAAATTGCCCCATTTCAATTATAAAGATGTTTTTAGAATTCACTCAATCTTTAAAACAAAACTGCATTAAAATAATTTGACTTCCGACTCATCTAAGAAAGAAATTAAGGGATATTCTTCGATGAATAGAAAATATATGGAAAGCATTAAATAGGCTCTACCTTGAAATAAATGGCCATATCTTCGTCTAAAATTGCCCCATTTCAATTATAAAGGTGTTTTTAGAATTCACTTGATCTTCGAAGCAAAACTGCATTAAAATAATTTGACTTCCGACTCATCTAAGAAAGATATTAAGGGATATTCTTTGATTAATAGAAAATATAAGCCAAACATTCAATAGGGTCAACCTTGAAATAAATGGCCATATCTTTGTCTAAAATTGCCCCATTTCAATTATAAAGGTGTTTTTAGAATTCGCTTGATCTTTGAAACAAAACTGCATTAAAATAATTTGACTTCCGACTCATCTAAGAAAGATATTAAGGGATATTCTTCGATAAATAGAAAATATATGGAAATCATTAAATAGGGTCTACCTTGAAATAAATGGCCATATCTTCGTCAAAAATTGCCTCATTTCAATTATAAAGATGGTTTTAGAATTCGCTCGATCTTTGAAACAAAACTGCATTAAAATAATTTGACTTCCGACTCATCTAAGAAAGATATTAAGGGATATTCTTCGATTAATAGAAAATATATGGAAAGCATTAAATAGGGTCTACCTTAAAATAAATGGCCATATCTTCGTCTAAAATTGCCCCATTTCAATTATACAGGTGTTTTTAGAATTCACTCGATCTTTGGAACAAAATTGCATTAAAATAATTTGACTTACGACTCATCTAAGAAAGATATTAAGAGATATTCTTCGATTAATAGAAAATATAAGCCAAATATTAAATAGGGTCTACCTTGAAATAAATGGCCATATCTTCGTCAAAAATTGCCCCATTTCAATTATCAAGGTGTTTTTAGAATTCACTCGATCTTTGGAACAAAACTGCATTAAAATAATTTGACTTCCGACTCATCTAAGAAAGATATTAAGGGATATTCTTCGATAAATAGAAAATATATGGAAAGCATTAAATAGGGTCTACCTTGAAATAAATGGCGATATCTTCGTCAAAAATTGCCCCATTTTAATTATAAAGGTGTTTTTAGAATTCGCTTGATCTTTGAAACAAAACTGCATTAAAATAATTTGACTTACGACTCATCTAAGAAAGATATTCAGAGATATTCTTCGATTAATAGAAAATATAAGGCAAACATTAAATAGAGTCAACCTTGAAATAAATGGCCATATCTTCGTCAAAAATTGCCCTATTTCAATTATAAAGGTGTTTTTAGAATTCACTCGATCTTTGAAACAAAACTGCATTAAAATAGTTTATCTTCCGACTCATCTAAGAAAGATATTAAGGGATATTCTTCGATTAATAGAAAATATAAGCCAAACATTGAATAGGGTCTACCTTAAAATAAATGGCCATATCTTCGTCAAAAATTGCCCCATTTCAAATATATAGATGTTTTTAGAATTCACTCGATCTTTGAAACAGAACTGCATTAAAATAATTTGACTTACGACTCATATAAGAAAGATATTAAGAGATATTCTTCGATTAATAGAAAATATATGGAAAGCATTAAATAGGCTCTACCTTGAAATAAATGGCCATATCTTCGTCAAAAATTGCCTCATTTCAATTATAAAGGTGTTTTTAGAATTCGCTTGATCTTTGAAACAAAACTGCATTAAAATAATTTGACTTCCGACTCATCTAAGAAAGATATTAAGGGATATTCTTCGATTAATAGAAAATATATGGAAAGCATTAAATAGGGTCAACCTTGAAATAAATGGCCATATCTTCGTCAAAAATTGCCCCATTTCAAATATATAGATGTTTTTAGAATTCACTCGATCTTTGAAACAGAACTGCATTAAAATAATTTGACTTCCGACTCATCTAAGAAAGATATTAAGGGATATTCTTCGATAAATAGAAAATATATGGAAAGCATTAAATAGGCTCTACCTTGAAATAAATGGCCATATCTTCGTCAAAAATTGCCCCATTTCAATTATAAAGGTGTTTTTAGAATTCGCTTGATCTTTGAAACAAAACTGCATTAAAATAATTTGACTTTCGACTCATCTAAGAAAGATATTAAGGGATATTCTTCGATTAATAGAAAATATATGGAAAGCATTAAATAGGGTCAACCTTGAAATAAATGGCCATATCTTCGTCAAAAATTGCCCCATTTCAAATATATAGATGTTTTTAGAATTCACTCGATCTTTGAAACAGAACTGCATTAAAATAATTTGACTTACGACTCATATAAGAAAGATATTAAGAGATATTCTTCGATTAATAGAAAATATAAGGCAAACATTAAATAGAGTCAACCTTGAAATAAATGGCCATATCTTCAACAAAAATTGCCCCATTTCAATTATAAAGGTGTTTTTAGAATTCACTTGATCTTTGGAACAAAACTGCATTAAAATAATTCGACTTCCGACTCATCTTAGAAAGATATTAAGGGATATTCTTCGATAAATAGAAAATATATGGAAAGCATTAAATAGGGTCTACCTTGAAATAAATGGCCATATCTTCGTCTAAAATTGCCCCATTTCAATTATAAAGATGTTTTTAGAATTCACTCGATCTTTGGAACAAAACTGCATTAAAATAACTTGACTTCCGACTCATCTAAGAAAGATATTAAGGGATATTCTTCGATAAATAGAAAATATATGGAAAGCATTAAATAGGCTCTACCTTGAAATAAATGGCCATATCTTCGTCTAAAATTGCCCCATTTCAATTATAAAGATGTTTTTAGGATTCACTCAATCTTTTAAACAAAACTGCATTAAAATAATTTGACTTCCGACTCATCTAAGAAAGATATTAAGGGATATTCTTCGATAAATAGAAAATATATGGAAAGCATTAAATAGGCTCTACCTTGAAATAAATGGCCATATCTTCGTCTAAAATTGCCCCATTTCAATTATAAAGGTGTTTTTAGAATTCACTTGATCTTCGAAGCAAAACTGCATTAAAATAATTTGACTTCCGACTCATCTAAGAAAGATATTAAGGGATATTCTTCGATTAATAGAAAATATAAGGCAAACATTAAATAGAGTCAACCTTGAAATAAATGGCCATATCTTCAACAAAAATTGCCCCATTTCAATTATAAAGGTGTTTTTAGAATTCACTTGATCTTTGGAACAAAACTGCATTAAAATAATTTGACTTCCGACTCATCTTAGAAAGATATTAAGGGATATTCTTCGATAAATAGAAAATATATGGAAAGCATTAAATAGGCTCTACCTTGAAATAAGTGGCCATATCTTCGTAAAAAATTGCCCCATTTCAATTATAAAGGTGTTTTTAGAATTCACACAATCTTCGAAACAAAACTGCATTAAAATAATTTGACTTCCGACTCATCTAAGAAAGATATTAAGGGATATTCTTCGATTAATAGAAAATATATGGAAAGCATTAAATAGGGTCTACCTTAAAATAAATGGCGATATCTTCGTCTAAAATTGCCCCATTTCAATTATAAAGGTGTTTTTAAAATTCACTTGATCTTTGGAACAAAACTGCATTAAAATAATTTGACTTCCGACTCATCTAAGAAAGATATTAAGGGATATTCTTCGATTAATAGAAAATATAAGCCAAACATTCAATAGGGTCTACCTTGAAATAAATGGCCATATCTTTGTCTAAAATTGCCCCATTTCAATTATAAAGGTGTTTTTAGAATTCGCTTGATCTTTGAAACAAAACTGCATTAAAATAATTTGACTTCCGACTCATCTAAGAAAGATATTAAGGGATATTCTTCGATAAATAGAAAATATATGGAAATCATTAAATAGGGTCTACCTTGAAATAAATGGCCATATCTTCGTCAAAAATTGCCCCATTTCAATTATAAAGGTGTTTTTAGAATTCGCTCGATCTTTGAAACAAAACTGCATTAAAATAATTTGACTTCCGACTCATCTAAGAAAGATATTAAGGGATATTCTTCGATTAATAGAAAATATATGGAAAGCATTAAATAGGGTCTACCTTGAAATAAATGGCCATATCTTCGTCAAAAATTTCCCCATTTCAAATATATAGATGTTTTTAGAATTCACTCGATCTTTGAAACAGAACTGCATTAAAATAATTTGACTTACGACTCATATAAGAAAGATATTAAGGGATATTCTTCGATAAATAGAAAATATATGGAAAGCATTAAATAGGCTCTACCTTGAAATAAATGGCCATATCTTCGTCTAAAATTGCCCCATTTCAATTATAAAGATGTTTTTAGGATTCACTCAATCTTTTAAACAAAACTGCATTAAAATAATTTGACTTCCGACTCATCTAAGAAAGATATTAAGGGATATTCTTCGATTAATAGAAAATATATGGAAAGCATTAAATAGGGTCAACCTTGAAATAAATGGCCATATCTTCGTCAAAAATTGCCCCATTTCAAATATATAGATGTTTTTAGAATTCACTCGATCTTTGAAACAGAACTGCATTAAAATAATTTGACTTCCGACTCATCTAAGAAAGATATTAAGGGATATTCTTCGATAAATAGAAAATATATGGAAAGCATTAAATAGGCTCTACCTTGAAATAAATGGCCATATCTTCGTCAAAAATTGCCCCATTTCAATTATAAAGGTGTTTTTAGAATTCGCTTGATCTTTGAAACAAAACTGCATTAAAATAATTTGACTTTCGACTCATCTAAGAAAGATATTAAGGGATATTCTTCGATTAATAGAAAATATATGGAAAGCATTAAATAGGGTCAACCTTGAAATAAATGGCCATATCTTCGTCAAAAATGGCCCCATTTCAAATATATAGATGTTTTTAGAATTCACTCGATCTTTGAAACAGAACTGCATTAAAATAATTTGACTTACGACTCATATAAGAAAGATATTAAGAGATATTCTTCGATTAATAGAAAATATAAGGCAAACACTAAATAGAGTCAACCTTGAAATAAATGGCCATATCTTGAACAAAAATTGCCCCATTTCAATTATAAAGGTGTTTTTAGAATTCACTTGATCTTTGGAACAAAACTGCATTAAAATAATTCGACTTCCGACTCATCTTAGAAAGATATTAAGGGATATTCTTCGATAAATAGAAAATATATGGAAAGCATTAAATAGGATCTACCTTGAAATAAATGGCCATATCTTCGTCTAAAATTGCCCCATTTCAATTATAAAGGTGTGTTTAGAATTCACTTGATCTTTGGAACAAAAGTGCATTAAAATAACTTGACTTCCGACTCATCTAAGAAAGATATTAAGGGATATTCTTCGATAAATAGAAAATATATGGAAAGCATTAAATAGGGTGAACCTTGAAATAAATGGCCATATCTTCGTCAAAAATTGCCCCATTTCAATCATAAAGATGTTTTTAGGATTCACTCAATCTTTTAAACAAAACTGCATTAAAATAATTTGACTTCCGACTCATCTAAGAAAGATATTAAGGGATATTCTTCGATAAATAGAAAATATATGGAAAGCATTAAATAGGCTCTACCTTGAAATAAATGGCCATATCTTCGTCTAAAATTGCCCCATTTCAATTATAAAGGTGTTTTTAGAATTCACTTGATCTTCGAAGCAAAACTGCATTAAAATAATTTGACTTCCGACTCATCTAAGAAAGATATTAAGGGATATTCTTCGATTAATAGAAAATATAAGGCAAACATTAAATAGAGTCAACCTTGAAATAAATGGCCATATCTTCAACAAAAATTGCCCCATTTCAATTATAAAGGTGTTTTTAGAATTCACTTGATCTTTGGAACAAAACTGCATTAAAATAATTTGACTTCCGACTCATCTTAGAAAGATATTAAGGGATATTCTTCGATAAATAGAAAATATATGGAAAGCATTAAATAGGGTCTACCTTGAAATAAATGGCCATATCTTCGTCTAAAATTGCCCCATTTCAATTATAAAGGTGTTTTTAGAATTCACTTGATCTTCGAAGCAAAACTGCATTAAAATAATTTGACTTCCGACTCATCTAAGAAAGATATTAAGGGATATTCTTTGATTAATAGAAAATATAAGCCAAACATTCAATAGGGTCAACCTTGAAATAAATGGCCATATCTTTGTCTAAAATTGCCCCATTTCAATTATAAAGATGTTTTTAGAATTCGCTTGATCTTTGAAACAAAACTGCATTAAAATAATTTGACTTCCGACTCTTCTAAGAAAGATATTAAGGGATATTCTTCGATAAATAGAAAATATATGGAAATCATTAAATAGGGTCTACCTTGAAATAAATGGATATATCTTCGTCAAAAATTGCCCCATTTCAATTATAAAGATGGTTTTTGGAATTCACTCGATCTTTGGAACAAAACTGCATTAAAATAATTTGACTTACGACTCATCTAAGAAAGATATTCAGAGATATTCTTCGATTAATAGAAAATATAAGGCAAAGCATTAAATAGGGTCTACCTTAAAATAAATGGCCATATCTTCGTCAAAAATTGCCCCATTTCAATTATAAAGGTGTTTTTAGAATTCACTCGATCTTTGGAACAAAACTGCATTAAAATAATTTGACTTCCGACTCATCTTAAGAAAGATATATTTAAGGATATTCTTCGATTAATAGAAAATATAAGGCAAACATTAAATAGGGTCAACCTTGAAATAAATGGCCATATCTTCGTCAAAAATTGCCCCATTTCAATTATAAAGGTGTTTTTAGGATTCACTCAATCTTTGAAACAAAACTGCATTAAAATAATTTGACTTCCGACTCATCTAAGAAAGATATTAAGGGATATTCTTCGATAAATAGAAAATATATGGAAAGCATTAAATAGGGTCTACCTTGAAATAAATGGCCATATCTTCGTCAAAAATTGCCCCATTTCAATTATAAAGGTGTTTTTAGAATTCACTCGATCTTTGAAACAAAACTGCATTAAAATAATTTGACTTCCGACTCATCTAAGAAAGATATTAAGAGATATTCTTCGATTAATAGAAAATATAAGCCAAACATTAAATAGGGTCAACCTTGAAATAAATGGCCATATCTTCGTCAAAAATTGCCCCATTTCAATTATAAAGGTGTTTTTAGAATTCACTCGATCTTTGGAACAAAACTGCATTAAAATAATTTGACTTCCGACTCATCTAAGAAAGATATTAAGGGATATTCTTCGATAAATAGAAAATATATGGAAAGCATTAAATAGGGTCTACCTTGAAATAAATGGCCATATCTTCGTCTAAAATTGCCCCATTTCAATTATAAAGATGTTTTTAGGATTCACTCAATCTTTTAAACAAAACTGCATTAAAATAATTTGACTTCCGACTCATCTAAGAAAGATATTAAGGGATATTCTTCGATAAATAGAAAATATATGGAAAGCATTAAATAGGGTCTACCTTGAAATAAATGGCCATATCTTCGTCAAAAATTGCCCCATTTCAATTATAAAGGTGTTTTTGGAATTCACTCGATCTTTGGAACAAAACTGCATTAAAATAATTTGACTTACGACTCATCTAAGAAAGATATTCAGAGATATTCTTCGATTAATAGAAAATATAAGGCAAACATTAAATAGAGTCAACCTTGAAATAAATGGCCATATCTTCGTCAAAAATTGCCCCATTTCAATTATAAAGGTGTTTTTAGAATTCACTCGATCTTTGAAACAAAACTGCATTAAAATAATTTGACTTCCGACTCATTTAAGAAAGATATATTTATGGATATTCTTCGATTAATAGAAAATATAAGGCAAACATTAAATAGGGTCAACCTTGAAATAAATGGCCATATCTTCGTCAAAAATTGCCCCATTTCAATTATAAAGGTGTTTTTAGAATTCACTCGATCTTTGGAACAAAACTGCATTAAAATAATTTGACTTCCGACTCATTTAAGAAAGATATTAAGGGATATTCTTTGATCAACAGAAAATATATGGAAAGCATTAAATAGGGTCAACCTTGAAATAAATGGCCATATCTTCGTCAAAAACTGCCCCATTTCAATTTTAAAGGTGTTTTTAGAATTCACTCGATCTTTGAAACAAAACTGCATTAAAATAATTTGACTTCCGACTCATCTAAGAAAGATATTAAGGGATATTCTTCGATAAATAGAAAATATATGGAAAGCATTAAATAGGGTCTACCTTGAAATAAATGGCCATATCTTCGTCAAAAATTGCCCCATTTCAATTATAAAGGTGTTTTTAGAATTCACTCGATCTTTGGAATAAAACTGCATTAAAATAATTTGACTTTCGACTCATCTTAGAAAGGTATTAAGGGATATTCTTCGATAAATAGAAAATATATTGAAAGCATTAAATAGGGTCTACCTTGAAATAAATGGCCATATCTTCGTAAAAAATTGGTCCATTTCAATTATAAAGGTGTTTTTAGAATTCACTCGATCTTTGGAACAAAACTGCATTAAAATCATTTGACTTCCGACTCATTTAAGAAAGATATTAAGGGATATTCTTCGATTAATAGAAAATATAAGCCAAACATTAAATAGGGTCAACCTTGAAATAAATGGCCATATCTTCGTCAAAAACTGCCCCATTTCAATTATACAGGTGTTTTTAGAATTCACTCGATCTTTGAAACAAAACTGCATTAAAATAATTTGACTTCCGACTCATCTAAGAAAGATATTAAGGGATATTCTTCGATAAATAGAAAATATATGGAAAGCATTAAATAGGGTCTACCTTGAAATAAATGGCCATATCTTCGTCAAAAATAGCCCCATTTCAATTATAAAGGTGTTTTTAGAATTCACTCAATCTTTGGAATAAAACTGCGTTAAAATAATTTGACTTCCGACTCATCTAAGAAAGATATTAAGGGATATTCTTTGATTAACAGAAAATATATGGAAAGTATTAAATAGGGTCTACCTTGAAATAAATGGCTATATCTTCGTCAAAAATTGCCCCATTTCAATTATAAAGGTGTTTTTAGAATTTACTCAATCTTTGAAACAAAACTGCATTAAAATAATTTGACTTCCGACTTATCTAAGAAAGATATTAAGGGATATTCTTCGATAAATAGAAAATATATGGAAAGCATTAAATAGGGTCAACCTTGAAATAAATGGCCATATCTTCGTCTAAAATTGCCCCATTTCAATTATAAAGATGTTTTTAGAATTCACTTGATCTTTGGAACAAAACTGCATTAAAATAATTCGACTTCCGACTCATCTTAGAAAGAGATTAAGGGATATTCTTCGATAAATAGAAAGTATATGGAAAGCATTAAATAGGGTCTACCTTGAAATAAACGGCCATATCTTCGTCTAAAATTGCCCCATTTCAATTATAAAGATGTTTTTAGAATTCACTCGATCTTTGGAACAAAACTGCATTAAAATAATTTGACTTCCGACTTATCTAAGACAGATATTAAGGGATATTCTTCGATAAATAGAAAATATATGGAAAGCATTAAATAGGGTCAACCTTGAAATAAATGGCCATATCTTCGTCAAAAATTGCCCCATTTCAAATATAAAGGTGTTTTTAGAATTCACTCGATCTTTGGAACAAAACTGCATTAAAATAATTTGACTTTCGACTCATCTAAGAAAGATATTAAGGGATATTCTTCGATAAATAGAAAATATATGGAAAGCATTAAATAGGGTCTACCTTGAAATAAATGGCCATATCTTCGTCTAAAATTGCCCCATTTCAATTATAAAGATGTTTTTAGAATTCACTCGATCTTTGGAACAAAACTGCATTAAAATAACTTGATTTCCGACTCATCTAAGAAAGATATTAAGGGATATTCTTCGATAAATAGAAAATATATGGAAAGCATTAAATAGGATCTACCTTGAAATAAATGGCCATATCTTCGTCAAAAAATGCCCCATTTCAAATATAAAGGTGTTTTTAGAATTCGCTCGATCTTTGGAACAAAACTGCATTAAAATAATTTGTCTTCCGACTCATCTAAGAAAGATGTTAAGGGATATTCTTCGATAAATAGAAAATATATGGAAAGCATTAAATAGGGTCTACCTTGAAATAAATGGCCATATCTTCGTCTAAAATTGCCCCATTTCAATTATAAAGGTGTTTTTAGAATTCACTCGATCTTTGGAACAAAACTGCATTAAAATAATTTGACTTCCGACTCATCTAAGAAAGATATTAAGGGATATTCTTCGATTAATAGAAAATATAAGCCAAACATTAAATAGGGTCAACCTTGAAATAAATGGCCATATCTTCGTCAAAAATTGCCCCATTTCAATTTTAAAGGTGTTTTTAGAATTCACTCGATCTTTGGAACAAAACTGCATTAAAACAATTTGACTTCCGACTCATGTAAGAAAGATATTAAGGGATATTCTTCGATTAATAGAAAATATAAGCCAAACATTAAATAGGGTCAACCTTGAAATAAATGGCCATATCTTCGTCAAAAATTGCCCCATATCAATTATAAAGGTGTTTTAAGAATTCACTCGATCTTTGGAACAAAACTGCATTAAAATAATTTGACTTCCGACTTATCTAAGAAAGATATTAAGGGATATTCTTCGATAAATAGAAAATATATGGAAAGCATTAAATAGGGTCAACCTTGAAATAAATGGCCATATCTTCGTCAAAAATTGCCCCATTTCAATTATATAGGTGTTTTTAGAATTCACTCGATCTTTGAAACAAAACTGCATTAAAATAATTTGACTTACGGCTCATTAAAGAAATATATTAAGAGATATTCTTCGATTAATAGAAAATATAAGGCAAACATTAAATAGAGTCAACCTTGAAATAAATGGCCATATCTTCGTCAGAAATTGCCCCATTTCAATTATAAAGGTGTTTTTAGAATTCACTTGATCTTTGGAACAAAACTGCATTAAAATAATTCGACTTCCGACTCATCTTAGAAAGAGATTAAGGGATATTCTTCGATAAATAGAAAGTATATGGAAAGCATTAAATAGGGTCTACCTTGAAATAAACGGCCATATCTTCGTCTAAAATTGCCCCATTTCAATTATAAAGATGTTTTTAGAATTCACTCGATCTTTGGAACAAAACTGCATTAAAATAATTTGACTTCCGACTTATCTAAGACAGATATTAAGGGATATTCTTCGATAAATAGAAAATATATGGAAAGCATTAAATAGGGTCAACCTTGAAATAAATGGCCATATCTTCGTCAAAAATTGCCCCATTTCAAATATAAAGGTGTTTTTAGAATTCACTCGATCTTTGGAACAAAACTGCATTAAAATAATTTGACTTTCGACTCATCTAAGAAAGATATTAAGGGATATTCTTCGATAAATAGAAAATATATGGAAAGCATTAAATAGGGTCTACCTTGAAATAAATGGCCATATCTTCGTCTAAAATTGCCCCATTTCAATTATAAAGATGTTTTTAGAATTCACTCGATCTTTGGAACAAAACTGCATTAAAATAACTTGACTTCCGACTCATCTAAGAAAGATATTAAGGGATATTCTTCGATAAATAGAAAATATATGGAAAGCATTAAATAGGATCTACCTTGAAATAAATGGCCATATCTTCGTCAAAAAATGCCCCATTTCAAATATAAAGGTGTTTTTAGAATTCGCTCGATCTTTGGAACAAAACTGCATTAAAATAATTTGTCTTTCGACTCATCTAAGAAAGATGTTAAGGGATATTGTTCGATAAATAGAAAATATATGGAAAGCATTAAATAGGGTCTACCTTGAAATAAATGGCCATATCTTCGTCTAAAATTGCCCCATTTCAATTATAAAGGTGTTTTTAGAATTCACTCGATCTTTGGAACAAAACTGCATTAAAATAATTTGACTTCCGACTCATCTAAGAAAGATATTAAGGGATATTCTTCGATAAATAGAAAATATATGGAAAGCATTAAATAGGCTCTACCTTGAAATAAATGGCCATATCTTCGTCAAAAATTGCCCCATTTCAAATATATAGGTGTTTTTAGAATTCACTCGATCTTTGGAACAAAATTGCATTAAAATAATTTGACTTCCGACTCATATAAGAAAGATATTAAGGGATATTCTTCGATTAATAGAAAATATAAGCCAAACATTAAATAGGGTCAACCTTGAAATAAATGGCCATATCTTCGTCAAAAATTGCCCCATTTCAATTATAAAGGTGTTTTTAGAATTCACCCGATCTTCGAAACAAAACTGCATTAAAATAATTTGACTTCCGACTCATCTTAGAAAGATATTAAGGGATATTCTTCGATAAATAGAAAATATATGGAAAGCATTAAATATGGTCTACCTTGAAATAAACGGCCATATCTTCGTCAAAAATTGCCCCATTTCAATTATAAAGATGTTTTTAGAATTCACTCGATCTTTGGAACAAAACTGCATTAAAATAACTTGACTTCCGACTCATCTAAGAAAGATATTATGGGATATTCTTTCGATAAATAGAAAATATATGGAAAAGCATTAAATAGGGTCTACCTTGAAATAAATGGCCATATCTTCGTCTAAAATTGCCCCATTTCAATTATAAAGATGTTTCTAGAATTCACTCGATCTTTGGAACAAAACTGCATTAAAATAACTTGACTTCCGACTCATCTAAGAAAGATATTAAGGGATATTCTTCGATAAATAGAAAATATATGGAAAGCATTAAATAGGGTCTACCTTGAAATAAATGGCCATATCTTCGTCTAAAATTGCCCTATTTCAATTATAAAGGTGTTTTTAGAATTCACTTGATCTTTGAAACAAAACTGCATTAAAATAATTTGACTTACGACTCATCTAAGAAAGATATTAAGAGATATTCTTCGATTAATAGAAAATATAAGGCAAACATTAAATAGAGTCAACCTTGAAATAAATGGCCATATCTTCGTCAAAAATTGCCCCATTTCAATTATAAAGGTGTTTTTAGAATTCACTTGATCTTTGGAACAAAACTGCATTAAAATAATTCGACTTCCGACTCATCTTAGAAAGAGATTAAGGGATATTCTTCGATAAATAGAAAGTATATGGAAAGCATTAAATAGGGTCTACCTTGAAATAAACGGCCATATCTTCGTCTAAAATTGCCCCATTTCAATTATAAAGATGTTTTTAGAATTCACTCGATCTTTGGAACAAAACTGCATTAAAATAATTTGACTTCCGACTTATCTAAGACAGATATTAAGGGATATTCTTCGATAAATAGAAAATATATGGAAAGCATTAAATAGGGTCAACCTTGAAATAAATGGCCATATCTTCGTCAAAAATTGCCCCATTTCAAATATAAAGGTGTTTTTAGAATTCACTCGATCTTTGGAACAAAACTGCATTAAAATAATTTGACTTTCGACTCATCTAAGAAAGATATTAAGGGATATTCTTCGATAAATAGAAAATATATGGAAAGCATTAAATAGGGTCTACCTTGAAATAAATGGCCATATCTTCGTCTAAAATTGCCCCATTTCAATTATAAAGATGTTTTTAGAATTCACTCGATCTTTGGAACAAAACTGCATTAAAATAACTTGACTTCCGACTCATCTAAGAAAGATATTAAGGGATATTCTTCGATAAATAGAAAATATATGGAAAGCATTAAATAGGGTCTACCTTGAAATAAATGGCCATATCTTCGTCAAAAAATGCCCCATTTCAATTATAAAGGTGTTTTTAGAATTCGCTCGATCTTTGGAACAAAACTGCATTAAAATAATTTGACTTCCGACTCATCTAAGAAAGATATTAAGGGATATTCTTCGATAAATAGAAAATATAAGCCAAACATTAAATAGGGTCAACCTTGAAATAAATGGCCATATCTTCGTCAAAAATTGCCCCATTTCAATTATAAAGGTGTTTTTAGAATTCGCTTGATCTTTGGAACAAAACTGCATTAAAATAATTTGACTTCCGACTCATCTAAGAAAGATATTAAGGGATATTCTTCGATTAATAGAAAATATATGGAAAGCATTAAATAGGGTCAACCTTGAAATAAATGGCCATATCTTCGTCAAAAATTGCCCCATTTCAAATATATAGATGTTTTTAGAATTCACTCGATCTTTGAAACAGAACTGCATTAAAATAATTTGACTTACGACTCATATAAGAAAGATATTAAGAGATATTCTTCGATTAATAGAAAATATAAGGCAAACATTAAATAGAGTCAACCTTGAAATAAATGGCCATATCTTTAACAAAAATTGCCCCATTTCAATTATAAAGGTGTTTTTAGAATTCACTTGATCTTTGGAACAAAACTGCATTAAAATAATTCGACTTCCGACTCATCTAAGAAAGATATTAAGGGATATTCTTCGATAAATAGAAAATATATGGAAAGCATTAAATAGGATCTACCTTGAAATAAATGGCCATATCTTCGTCAAAAAATGCCCCATTTCAAATATAAAGGTGTTTTTAGAAATCGCTCGATCTTTGGAACAAAACTGCATTAAAATAATTTGTCTTTCGACTCATCTAAGAAAGATGTTAAGGGATATTCTTCGATAAATAGAAAATATATGGAAAGCATTAAATAGGGTCTACCTTGAAATAAATGGCCATATCTTCGTCTAAAATTGCCCCATTTCAATTATAAAGGTGTTTTTAGAATTCACTCGATCTTTGGAACAAAACTGCATTAAAATAATTTGACTTCCGACTCATCTAAGAAAGATATTAAGGGATATTCTTCGATTAATAGAAAATATAAGCCAAACATTAAATAGGGTCAACCTTGAAATAAATGGCCATATCTTCGTCAAAAATTGCCCCATTTCAATTATAAAGGTGTTTTTAGAATTCGCTTGATCTTTGGAACAAAACTGCATTAAAATAATTTGACTTTCGACTCATCTAAGAAAGATATTAAGGGATATTCTTCGATTAATAGAAAATATATGGAAAGCATTAAATACGGTCAACCTTGAAATAAATGGCCATATCTTCGTCAAAAATTGCCCCATTTCAAATATATAGATGTTTTTAGAATTCACTCGATCTTTGAAACAGAACTGCATTAAAATAATTTGACTTACGACTCATATAAGAAAGATATTAAGAGATATTCTTCGATTAATAGAAAATATAAGGCAAACATTAAATAGAGTCAACCTTGAAATAAATGGCCATATCTTTAACAAAAATTGCCCCATTTCAATTATAAAGGTGTTTTTAGAATTCACTTGATCTTTGGAACAAAACTGCATTAAAATAATTCGACTTCCGACTCATCTTAGAAAGATATTAAGGGATATTCTTCGATAAATAGAAAATATATGGAAAGCATTAAATAGGGTCTACCTTGAAATAAATGGCCATATCTTCGTCTAAAATTGCCCCATTTCAATTATAAAGATGTTTTTAGAATTCACTCGATCTTTGGAACAAAACTGCATTAAAATAACTTGACTTCCGACTCATCTAAGAAAGATATTAAGGGATATTCTTCGATAAATAGAAAATATATGGAAAGCATTAAATAGGCTCTACCTTGAAATAAATGGCCATATCTTCGTCTAAGATTGCCCCATTTCAATTATAAAGATGTTTTTAGGATTCACTCAATCTTTTAAACAAAACTGCATTAAAATAATTTGACTTCCGACTCATCTAAGAAAGATATTAAGGGACATTCTTCGATAAATAGAAAATATATGGAAAGCATTAAATAGGCTCTACCTTGAAATAAATGGCCATATCTTCGTCTAAAATTGCCCCATTTCAATTATAAAGGTGTTTTTAGAATTCACTTGATCTTCGAAGCAAAACTGCATTAAAATAATTTGACTTCCGACTCATCTAAGAAAGATATTAAGGGATATTCTTCGATTAATAGAAAATATAAGGCAAACATTAAATAGAGTCAACCTTGCAATAAATGGCCATATCTTCAACAAAAATTGCCCCATTTCAATTATAAAGGTGTTTTTAGAATTCACTTGATCTTTGGAACAAAACTGCATTAAAATAATTTGACTTCCGACTCATCTTAGAAAGATATTAAGGGATATTCTTCGATAAATAGAAAATATATGGAAAGCATTAAATAGGGTCTACCTTGAAATAAATGGCCATATCTTCGTCTAAAATTGCCCCATTTCAATTATAAAGGTGTTTTTAGAATTCACTTGATCTTCGAAGCAAAACTGCATTAAAATAATTTGACTTCCGACTCATCTAAGAAAGATATTAAGGGATATTCTTTGATTAATAGAAAATATAAGCCAAACATTCAATAGGGTCAACCTTGAAATAAATGGCCATATCTTTGTCTAAAATTGCCCCATTTCAATTATAAAGGTGTTTTTAGAATTCGCTTGATCTTTGAAACAAAACTGCATTAAAATAATTTGACTTCCGACTCTTCTAAGAAAGATATTAAGGGATATTCTTCGATAAATAGAAAATATATGGAAATCATTAAATAGGGTCTACCTTGAAATAAATGGATATATCTTCGTCAAAAATTGCCCCATTTCAATTATAAAGATGGTTTTTGAATTCGCTCGATCTTTGAAACAAAACTGCATTAAAATAATTTGACTGCCGACTCATCTAAGAAAGATATTAAGGGATATTCTTCGATTAATAGAAAATATATGGAAAGCATTAAATAGGGTCTACCTTAAAATAAATGGCCATATCTTCGTCTAAAATTGCCCCATTTCAAATTTACAGGTGTTTTTAGAATTCACTCGATCTTTGGAACAAAATTGCATTAAAATAATTTGACTTACGACTCATCTAAGAAAGATATTAAGAGATATTCTTCGATTAATAGAAAATATAAGCCAAATATTAAATAGGGTCTACCTTGAAATAAATGGCCATATCTTCGTCAAAAATTGCCCCATTTCAATTATAAAGGTGTTTTTAGAATTCACTCGATCTTTGGAACAAAACTGCATTAAAATAATTTGATTTCCGACTCATCTAAGAAAGATATTAAGGGATATTCTTCGATAAATAGAAAATATATGGAAAGCATTAAATAGGGTCTACCTTGAAATAAATGGCGATATCTTCGTCAAAAATTGCCCCATTTTAATTATAAAGGTGTTTCTAGAATTCACTCGATCTTTGGAACAAAACTGCATTAAAATATTTTGACTTACGACTCATCTAAGAAAGATATTAAGAGATATTCTTTGATTAATAGAAAATATAAGCCAAACATTAAATAGAGTCAAACTTGAAATAACTGGCCATATCTTCGTCAAAAATTGCCCTATTTCAATTATAAAGAAGTTTTTAGAATTCACTCGATCTTTGGAAGAAAACTGCATTACAATAATTTGACTTCCGACTCATCTAAAAAAAATATTAAGGGATATTCTTTGATAAATAGAAAATATATGGAAAGCATTAAATAGGGTCTACCTTGAAATAAATGGCCATATCTTCGTCAAAAATTGCCCCATTTCAATTATAAAGGTGTTTTTGGAATTCACTCGATCTTTGGAACAAAACTGCATTAAAATAATTTGACTTCCGACTCATCTAAGAAAGATATTAAGGGATATTCTTCGATTAATAGAAAATATAAGCCAAACATTAAATAGGGTCAACCTTGAAATAAGTGGCCATATCTTCGTCAAAAATTGCCCCATTTCAATTATAAAGGTGTTTTTAGAATTCACTCGATCTTTGGAACAAAACTGCATTAAAATAATTTGACGTCCGACTCATTTAAGAAAGATATATTTAGGGATATTCTTCGATTAATAGAAAATATAAGCCAAACATTAAATAGGGTCTACCTTGAAATAAATGGCCATATCTTCGTCTAAAATTGCCCCATTTTAATTATAAAGGTGTTTTTAGAATTCACTCAATCTTTGGAACAAAACTGCATTAAAATAATTTGACTTCCGACTCATTTAAGAAAGATATTAAGGGATATTCTTCGATTAATAGAAAATATAAGCCAAACATTAAATAGGGTCAACCTTGAAATAAGTGGCCATATCTTCGTCAAAAATTGCCCCATTTCAATTATACAGGTGTTTTTAGAATTCACTCGATCTTTGAAACAAAACTGCATTAAAATAATTTGACTTCCGACTCATCTAAGAAAGATATTAAGGGATATTCTTCGATAAATAGAAAATATATGGAAAGCATTAAATAGGGTCAACCTTGAAATAAATGGCCATATCTTCGTCAAAAATTGCCCCATTTCAATTATAAAGGTGTTTTTAGAATTCACTCGATCTTTGGAACAAAACTGCATTAAAATCATTTGACTTCCGACTCATTTAAGAAAGATATTAAGGGATATTCTTCGATTAATAGAAAATATAAGCCAAACATTAAATAGGGTCAACCTTGAAATAAATGGCCATATCTTCGTCAAAAACTGCCCCATTTCAATTATACAGGTGTTTTTAGAATTCACTTGATCTTTGAAACAAAACTGCATTAAAATAATTTGACTTCCGACTCATCTAAGAAAGATATTAAGGGATATTCTTCGATAAATAGAAAATATATGGAAAGCATTAAATAGGGTCTACCTTGAAATAAATGGCCATATCTTCGTCAAAAATAGCCCCATTTCAATTATAAGGGTGTTTTTTAGAATTCACTCAATCTTTGGAATAAAACTGCGTTAAAATAATTTGACTTCCGACTCATCTAAGAAAGATATTAAGGGATATTCTTTGATTAACAGAAAATATTTGGAAAGTATTAAATAGGGTCTACCTTGAAATAAATGGCTATATCTTCGTCAAAAATTGCCCCATTTCAATTATAAAGGTGTTTTTAGAATTTACTCAATCTTTGAAACAAAACTGCATTAAAATAATTTGACTTCCGACTTATCTAAGAAAGATATTAAGGGATATTCTTCGATAAATAGAAAATATATGGAAAGCATTAAATAGGGTCAACCTTGAAATAAATGGCCATATCTTCGTCAAAAATTGCCCCATTTCAATTATATAGGTGTTTTTAGAATTCACTCGATCTTTGAAACAAAACTGCATTAAAATAATTTGACTTACGACTCATTAAAGAAAGATATTAAGAGATATTCTTCGATTAATAGATAATATAAGGCAAACATTAAATAGAGTCAACCTTGAAATAAATGGCCATATCTTCGTCAGAAATTGCCCCATTTCAATTATAAAGGTGTTTTTAGAATTCACTTGATCTTTGGAACAAAACTGCATTAAAATAATTCGACTTCCGACTCATCTTAGAAAGAGATTAAGGGATATTCTTCGATAAAAAGAAAGTATATGGAAAGCATTAAATAGGGTCTACCTTGAAATAAACGGCCATATCTTCGTCTAAAATTGCCCCATTTCAATTATAAAGGTGTTTTTAGAATTCACTCGATCTTTGGAACAAAACTGCATTAAAATAATTTGACTTCCGACTCATCTAAGACAGATATTAAGGGATATTCTTTGATCAACAGAAAATATATGGAAAGCATTAAATAGGGTCAACCTTGAAATAAATGGCCATATCTTCGTCAAAAATTGCCCCATTTCAATTATAAAGGTGTTTTTAGAATTCACTTGATCTTTGAAACAAAACTGCATTAAAATAATTAGACTTCCGACTCATCTAAGAAAGATATTAAGGGATATTCTTCGATAAATAAAAAATATATGGAAAGCATTAAATAGGGTCTACCTTGAAATAAATGGCCATATCTTTGTCAAAAATTGCCCCATTTCAATTATAAAGATGTTTTTAGAATTCACTTGATCTTTGGAACAAAACTGCATTAAAATAACTTGACTGCCGACTCATCTAAGAAAGATATTAAGGGATATTCTTCGATAAATAGAAAATATATGGAAAGCATTAAATAGGATCTACCTTGAAATAAATGGCCATATCTTCGTCAAAAAATGCCCCATTTCAAATATAAAGGTGTTTTTAGAATTCGCTTGATCTTTGGAACAAAACTGTATTAAAATAATTTGTCTTCCGACTCATCTAAGAAAGATGTTAAGGGATATTCTTCGATAAATAGAAAATATATGGAAAGCATTAAATAGGGTCTACCTTGAAATAAATGGCCATATCTTCGTCTAAAATTGCCCCATTTCAATTATAAAGGTGTTTTTAGAATTCACTCGATCTTTGGAACAAAACTGCATTAAAATAATTTGACTTCCGACTCATTTAAGAAAGATATTAAGGGATATTCTTCGATTAATAGAAAATATAAGCCAAACATTAAATAGGGTCAACCTTGAAATAAATGGCCATATCTTCGTCAAAAATTGCCCCATTTCAATTTTAAAGGTGTTTTTAGAATTCACTCGATCTTTGGAACAAAACTGCATTAAAACAATTCGACTTCCGACTCATGTAAGAAAGATATTAAGGGATATTCTTCGATTAATAGAAAATATAAGCCAAACATTAAATAGGGTCAACCTTGAAATAAATGGCCATATCTTCGTCAAAAATTGCCCCATTTCAATTATACAGGTGTTTTAAGAATTCACTCGATCTTTGGAACAAAACTGCATTAAAATAATTTGACTTCAGACTTATCTAAGAAAGATATTAAGGGATATTCTTCGATAAATAGAAAATATATGGAAAGCATTAAATAGGGTCAACCTTGAAATAAATGGCCATATCTTCGTCAAAAATTGCCCCATTTCAATTATATAGGTGTTTTTAGAATTCACTCGATCTTTGAAACAAAACTGCATTAAAATAATTTGACTTACGACTCATTAAAGAAAGATATTAAGAGATATTCTTCGATTAATAGAAAATATAAGGCAAACATTAAATAGAGTCAACCTTGAAATAAATGGCCATATCTTCGTCAGAAATTGCCCCATTTCAATTATAAAGGTGTTTTTAGAATTCACTTGATCTTTGGAACAAAACTGCATTAAAATAATTCGACTTCCGACTCATCTTAGAAAGAGATTAAGGGATATTCTTCGATAAATAGAAAGTATATGGAAAGCATTAAATAGGGTCTACCTTGAAATAAACGGCCATATCTTCGTCTAAAATTGCCCCATTTCAATTATAAAGATGTTTTTAGAATTCACTCGATCTTTGGAACAAAACTGCATTAAAATAATTTGACTTCCGACTTATCTAAGACAGATATTAAGGGATATTCTTCGATAAATAGAAAATATATGGAAAGCATTAAATAGGGTCAACCTTGAAATAAATGGCCATATCTTCGTCAAAAATTGCCCCATTTCAAATATAAAGGTGTTTTTAGAATTCACTCGATCTTTGGAACAAAACTGCATTAAAATAATTTGACTTTCGACTCATCTAAGAAAGATATTAAGGGATATTCTTCGATAAATAGAAAATATATGGAAAGCATTAAATAGGGTCTACCTTGAAATAAATGGCCATATCTTCGTCTAAAATTGCCCCATTTCAATTATAAAGATGTTTTTAGAATTCACTCGATATTTGGAACAAAACTGCATTAAAATAACTTGACTTCCGACTCATCTAAGAAAGATATTAAGGGATATTCTTCGAAAAATAGAAAATATATGGAAAGCATTAAATAGGATCTACCTTGAAATAAATGGCCATATCTTCGTCAAAAAATGCCCCATTTCAAATATAAAGGTGTTTTTAGAATTCGCTCGATCTTTGGAACAAAACTGCATTAAAATAATTTGTCTTCCGACTCATCTGAGAAAGATGTTAAGGGATATTCTTCGATAAATAGAAAATATATGGAAAGCATTAAATAGGGTCTACCTTGAAATAAATGGCCATATCTTCGTCTAAAATTGCCCCATTTCAATTATAAAGGTGTTTTTAGAATTCACTCGATCTTTGGAACAAAACTGCATTAAAATAATTTGACTTCCGACTCATCTAAGAAAGATATTAAGGGATATTCTTCGATTAATAGAAAATATAAGCCAAACATTAAATAGGGTCAACCTTGAAATAAATGGCCATATCTTCGTCAAAAATTGCCCCATTTCAATTTTAAAGGTGTTTTTAGAATTCACTCGATCTTTGGAACAAAACTGCATTAAAAAAATTCGACTTCCGACTCATGTAAGAAAGATATTAAGGGATATTCTTCGATTAATAGAAAATATAAGCCAAACATTAAATAGGGTCAACCTTGAAATAAATGGCCATATCTTCGTCAAAAATTGCCCCATTTCAATTATACAGGTGTTTTAAGAATTCACTCGATCTTTGGAACAAAACTGCATTAAAATAATTTGACTTCCGACTCATCTAAGAAAGATATTAAGGGATATTCTTCGATAAATAGAAAATATATGGAAAGCATTAAATAGGCTCTACCTTGAAATAAATGGCCATATCTTCGTCAAAAATTGCTCCATTTCAATTATAAAGGTGTTTTTAGAATTCACTCGATCTTCGGAATAGGACTGCATTAAAATAATTTGTCTTATGACTCATCTTAGAAAGGTATTAAGGGATATTCTTCGATTAATAGAAAATATAAGCCAAACATTAAATAGGGTCAACCTTGAAATAAATGGCCATATCTTCGTCAAAAACTGCCCCATTTCAATTATAAAGGTGTTTTTAGAATTCACTTGATCTTTGGAACAAAACTGCATTAAAATAATTTGACTTCCGACTCATCTAAGAAAGATATTAAGGGATATTCTTCGATTAATAGAAAATATAAGCCAAACATTAAATAGGGTCAACCTTGAAATAAATGACCATATCTTCGTCAAAAATTGTCCCATTTCAATTATAAAGGTGTTTTTAGAATTCACTCGATCTTTGGAACAAAACTGCATTAAAATAACTTGACTTCCGACTCATCTAAGAAAGATATTAAGGGATATTCTTCGAAAAATAGAAAATATATGGAAAGCATTAAATAGGGTCAACCTTGAAATAAATGGCCATATCTTCGTCAAAAATATCTCCATTTCAATTATAAAGGTGTTTTTAAATTCACTCGATCTTTGGAACAAAACTGCATTAAAATAATTTGACTTCCGACTCATCTAAGAAAGATATTAAGGGATATTCTTCGATTAATAGAAAATATAAGCCAAACATTAAATAGGGTCTACCTTGAAATAAATGGCCATATCTTCGTCAAAAACTGCCCCATTTCAATTATAAAGGTGTTTTTAGAATTGACTCGATCTTTGGAACAAAACTGCATTAAAATAATTTGACTTCCGACTCATCTAAGAAAGATATTAAGGGATATTCTTCGATTAACAGAAAATATATGGAAAGCATTAAATAGGGTCTACCTTGAAATAAATGGCCATATCTTCGTCAAAAATTGCCCCATTTCAATTATAAAGGTGTTTTTAGAATTCACTCGATCTTTGAAACAAAACTGCATTAAAATAATTTGACTTCCGACTCATCTAAGAAAGATATTAAGGGATATTCTTCGATAAATAGAAAATATATGGAAATAATTAAATAGGGTCTACCTTGAAATAAATGGCCATATCTTCGTCAAAAATTGCCCCATTTCAATTATAAAGGTGTTTTTAGAATTCACTCGATCTTTGGAACAAAACTGCATTAAAATAATTTGACTTCCGACTCATCTAAGAAAGATATTAAGGGATATTCTTCGATTAATAGAAAATATAAGCCAAACATTAAATAGGGTCAACCTTGAAATAAATGACCATATCTTCGTCAAAAATTGTCCCATTTCAATTATAAAGGTGTTTTTAGAATTCACTCGATCTTTGGAACAAAACTGCATTAAAATAATTCGACTTTCGACTCATCTAAGAAAGATATTAAGGGATATTCTTCGATTAATAGAAAATATAGGCCAAACATTAAATAGGGTCAACCTTGAAATAAATGGCCATATCTTCGTCAAAAACTGCCCCATTTCAATTATACAGGTGTTTTAAGAATTCACTCGATCTTTGGAACAAAACTGCATTAAAATAATTTGTCTTGTAACTCATCTAAGAAAGATATTAAGGGATATTCTTCGATAAATAGAAAATATATGGAAAGCATTAAATAGGGTTTACCTTGAAATAAATGGCCATATCTTCGTCAAAAATTGCCCCATTTCAATTATAAAGGTGTTTTTAGAATTCACTCGATCTTTGGAACAAAACTGCATTAAAATAATTTGACTTCCGACTCATCTTAGAAAGGTATTAAGGGATATTCTTCGATAAATAGAAAATATATTGAAAGCATTAAATAGGGTCTACCTTGAAATAAATGGCCATATCTTCGTCAAAAATTGCTCCATTTCAATTATAAAGGTGTTTTTAGAATTCGCTTGATCTTTGAAATAAAACTGCGTTAAAATAATTCGACTTCCGACTCATCTAAAAAAAATATTAAGGGATATTCTTTGATTAACAGAAAATATATGGAAAGTATTAAATAGGGTCTACCTTGAAATAAATGGCCATATCTTCGTCAAAAATTGCCCCATTTCAATTATAAAGGTGTTTTTAGAATTCACTCAATCTTTGAAACAAAACTGCATTAAAATAATTTGACTTCCGACTCATCTAAGAAAGATATTAAGGGATATTCTTCGATTAATAGAAAATATAAGCCAAACATTAAATAGGGTCAACCTTGAAATAAATGGCCATATCTTCGTCAAAAATTGCCCCATTTCAATTATAAAGGTGTTTTTAGAATTCACTCGATCTTTGGAATAAAACTGCGTTAAAATAATTTGACTTCCGACTCATCTAAGAAAGATATTAAGGGATATTCTTTGATTAATAGAAAATATAAGCCAAACATTAAATAGGGTCTACCTTGAAATAAATGGCCATATCTTCGTCAAAAATTGCCCCATTTCAATTATAAAGGTGTTTTTAGAATTCACTCGATCTTTGAAACAAAACTGCAGTAAAATAATTCGACTTCCGACTCATCTAAGAAAGATATTAAGGGATATTCTTCGATTAATAGAAATTATAAGCCAAACATTAAATAGGGTCAACCTTGAAATAAATGGCCATATCTTCGTCAAAAATTGCCCCATTTCAATTATAAAGGTGTTTTTAGAATTCACTCGATCTTTGGAACAAAACTGCATTAAAATAATTCGACTTCCGACTCATCTAAGAAAGATATTAAGGGATATTCTTCGATTAATAGAAAATATAAGCCAAACATTAAATAGGGTCAACCTTGAAATAAATGGCCATATCTTCGTCAAAAATTGCCCCATTTCAATTATAAAGGTGTTTTAAGAATTCACTCGATCTTTGAAACAAAACTGCATTAAAATAACTTGACTTTCGACTCATCTAAGAAAGATATTGAGGGATATTCTTCGATTAACAGAAAATATATGGAAAGCATTAAATAGGGTCTACCTTGAAATAAATGGCCATATCTTCGTCAACAATTGCCCCATTTCAATTATAAAGGTGTTTTTAGAATTCACTCGATCTTTGGAACAAAACTGCATTAAAATAATTTGACTTCCGACTCAGCTAAGAAAGATATTGAGGGATATTCTTCGACAAATAGAAAATATATGGAAAGGATTAAATAGGCTCTACCTTGAAATAAATGGCCATATCTTCGTCAAAAATAGCCCCATTTCAATTATAAAGGTGTTTTTAGAATTCACTCGATCTTTGAAACAAAACTGCATTAAAATAATTCGACTTTCGACTCATCTAAAAAAAATATTAAGGGATATTCTTTGATTAACAGAAAATATATGGAAAGTATTAAATAGGGTCTACCTTGAAATAAATGGCCATATCTTCGTCAAAAATTGCCCTATTTCAATTATAAAGGTGTTTTTAGAATTCACTCGATCTTTGGAACAAAACTGCGTTAAAATAATTTGACTTCCGACTCATCTAAGAAAGATATTAAGGGATATTCTTTGATTAATAGAAAATATAAGCCAAACATTATATAGGGTCAACCTTGAAATAAATGGCCATATCTTCGTCAAAAATTGCCCCATATCAATTATAAAGGTGTTTTTAGAATTCACTCGATCTTTGGAACAAAACTGCATTAAAATAATTCGTCTTCCGACTCATCTAAGAAAGATATTAAGGGATATTCTTCGATTAATAGAAAATATAAGCCAAACATTAAATAGGGTCAACCTTGAAATAAATGGCCATATCTTCGTCAAAAACTGCCCCATTTCAATTATAAAGGTGTTTTTGGAATTCACTCGATCTTTGGAACAAAACTGCATTAAAATAATTCGACTTCCGACTCATCTAAGAAAGATATTGAGGGATATTCTTCGATTAATAGAAAATATAAGCCAAACATTAAATAGGGTCAACCATGAAATAAATGGCCATATCTTCGTCAAAAACTGCCCCATTTCAAATATACAGGTGTTTTAAGAATTCACTCGATCTTTGAAACAAAACTGCATTAAAATAGTTTGTCTTCCGACTCATCTAAGAAAGATATTAAGGGATATTCTTCGATAAATAGAAAATATATGGAAAGCATTAAATAGGGTCTACCTTGAAATAAATGGCCATATCTTCGTCAAAAATTGCCCCATTTCAATTATAAAGGTGTTTTTAGAATTCACTCGATCTTTGGAACAAAACTGCATTAAAATAATTTGACTTCCGACTCATCTAAGACAGGTATTAAGGGATATTCTTCGATAAATAGAAAATATATGGAGAGCATTAAATAGGGTCTACCTTAAAATAAATGGCCATATCTTCGTCTAAAATTGCCCCATTTCAATTATAAAGATGTTTTTAGAATTCACTCGATCTTTGGAACAAAATTGCATTAAAATAATTTGACTTCCGACTTATCTAAGACAGATATTAAGGGATATTCTTCGATAAATAGAAAATATATGGAAAGCATTAAATAGGGTCTACCTTGAAATAAATGGCCATATCTTCGTCAAAAATTGCCCCATTTCAATTATAAAGGTGTTTTTAGAATTCACTCGATCTTTGGAACAAAACTGCATTAAAATAATTTGACTTACGACTCATCTAAGAAAGATATTAAGGGATATTCTTCGATTAACAGAAAATATATGGAAAGCATTAAATAGGGTCTACCTTGAAATAAATGGCCATATCTTCGTCAACAATTGCCCCATTTCAATTATAAAGGTGTTTTTAGAATTCACTCGATCTTTGGAACAAAACTGCATTAAAATAATTTGACTTCCGACTCAGCTAAGAAAGATATTGAGGGATATTCTTCGACAAATAGAAAATATATGGAAAGGATTAAATAGACTCTACCTTGAAATAAATGGCCATATCTTCGTCAAAAATTGCCCCATTTCAATTATAAAGGTGTTTTTAGAATTCACTCGATCTTTGAAACAAAACTGCATTAAAATAATTCGACTTCCGACTCATCTAAAAAAATATTAAGGGATATTCTTTGATTAACAGAAAATATATGGAAAGTATTAAATAGGGTCTACCTTGAAATAAATGGCCATATCTTTGTCAAAAATTGCCCCATTTCAATTATAAAGGTGTTTTCAGAATTCACTCGATCTTTGGAATAAAACTGCGTTAAAATAATTTGACTTCCGACTCATCTAAGAAAGATATTAAGGGATATTCTTTGATTAATAGAAAATATAAGCCAAACATTAAATAGGGTCAACCTTGAAATAAATGGCTATATCTTCGTCAAAAATTGCCCCATTTCAATTATAAAGATGTTTTTGGAATTCACTCGATCTTTGGAACAAAACTGCATTAAAATAATTTGACTTCCGACTCATCTAAGAAAGATATTGAGGGATATTCTTCGATTAATAGAAAATATAAGCCAAACATTAAATAGGGTCAACCTTGAAATAAATGGCCATATCTTCGTCAAAAATTGCCCCATTTCAATTATACAGGTGTTTTAAGAATTCACTCGATCTTTGAAACAAAACTGCATTAAAATAATTTGTCTTCCGACTCATCTAAGAAAGATATTAAGGGATATTCTTCGATAAATAGAAAATATATGGAAAGCATTAAATAGGGTCTACCTTGAAATAAATGGCCATATCTTCGTCAAAAATTGCCCCATTTCAATTATAAAGGTGTTTTTAGAATTCACTCGATCTTTGGAACAAAACTGCATTAAAATAATTTGACTTCCGACTCATCTAAGACAGGTATTAAGGGATATTCTTCGATAAATAGAAAATATATGGAGAGCATTAAATAGGGTCTACCTTAAAATAAATGGCCATATCTTCGTCTAAAATTGCCCCATTTCAATTATAAAGATGTTTTTAGAATTCACTCGATCTTTGGAACAAAACTGCATTAAAATAATTTGACTTCCGACTTATCTAAGACAGATATTAAGGGATATTCTTCGATAAATAGAAAATATATGGAAAGCATTAAATAGGGTCTACCTTGAAATAAATGGCCATATCTTCGTCAAAAATTGCCCCATTTCAATTATAAAGGTGTTTTTAGAATTCACTCGATCTTTGGAACAAAACTGCATTAAAATAATTTGACTTACGACTCATCTAAGAAAGATATTAAGGGATATTCTTCGATAAATAGAAAATATATGGAAAGCATTAAATAGGGTCTACCTTGAAATAAATGGCCATATCTTCGTCTAAAATTGCCCCATTTCAATTATAAAGATGTTTCTAGAATTCACTCGATCTTTGGAACAAAACTGCATTAAAATAACTTGACTTCCGACTCATCTAAGAAAGATATTAAGGGATATTCTTCGATAAATAGAAAATATATGGAAAGCATTAAATAGGATCTACCTTGAATTAAATGGCCATATCTTCGTCAAAAAATGCCCCATTTCAAATATAAAGGTGTTTTTAGAATTCACTCGATCTTTGGAACAAAACTGCATTAAAATAATTTGACTTCCGACTCATCTAAGAAAGATATTAAGGGATATTCTTCGATAAATAGAAAATATATGGAAAGCATTAAATAGGGTCTACCTTGAAATAAATGGCCATATCTTCGTCTAAAATTGCCCCATTTCAATTATAAAGATGTTTCTAGAATTCACTCGATCTTTGGAACAAAACTGCATTAAAATAACTTGACTTTCGACTCATCTAAGAAAGATATTAAGGGATATTCTTCGATTAATAGAAAATATAAGCCAAACATTAAATAGGGTCAACCTTGAAATAAATGGCCATATCTTCGTCAAAAATTGCCCCATTTCAATTATAAAGGTGTTTTTAGAATTCACTCGATCTTTGAAACAAAACTGCATTAAAATAATTTGACTTCCGACTCATCTAAGAAAGATATTAAGGGATATTCTTCGATAAATAGAAAATATATGGAAAGCATTAAATAGGGTCTACCTTGAAATAAATGGCCATATCTTCGTCTAAAATTGCCCCATTTCAATTATAAAGATGTTTCTAGAATTCACTCGATCTTTGGAACAAAACTGCATTAAAATAACTTGACTTTCGACTCATCTAAGAAAGATATTAAGGGATATTCTTCGATTAACAGAAAATATATGGAAAGCATTAAATAGGGTCAACCTTGAAATAAATGGCCATATCTTCGTCAAAAATTGCCCCATTTCAATTATAAAGGTGTTTTTAGAATTCACTCGATCTTTGGAACAAAACTGCATTAAAATAATTTGACTTCCGACTCATCTAAGAAAGATATTAAGGGATATTCTTCGATTAATAGAAAATATAGGCCAAACATTAAATAGGGTCAACCTTGAAATAAATGGCCATATCTTCGTCAAAAACTGCCCCATTTCAATTATAAAGGTGTTTTTAGAATTTACTCGATCTTTGGAATAAAACTGCGTTAAAATAATTTGACTTCCGACTCATCTAAGAAAGATATTAAGGGATATTCTGCGATAAATAGAAAATATATTGAAAGCATTAAATAGGGTCTACCTTGAAATAAATGGCCATATCTTCGTCAAAAATTGCTCCATTTCAATTATAAAGGTGTTTTTAGAATTTACTCGATCTTTGGAATAAAACTGCGTTAAAATAATTTGACTTCCGACTCATCTAAGAAAGATATTAAGGGATATTGTTTGATTAACAGAAAATATTTGGAAAGTATTAAATAGGGTCTACCTTGAAATAAATGGCTATATCTTCGTCAAAAATTGCCCCATTTCAATTATAAAAACGTTTTTAGAATCTACTCAATCTTTGGAACAAAACTGCATTAAAATAATTTGACTTCCGACTCATCTAAGAAAGATATTAAGGGATATTCTTCGATAAATAGAAAATATATGGAAAGCATTAAATAGGCTCTACCTTGAAATAAATGGCCATATCTTCGTCAAAAATTGCCCCATTTTAATTATAAAGGTGTTTCTAGAATTCACTCGATCTTTGGAACAAAACTGCATTAAAATATTTTGACTAACGACTCATCTAAGAAAGATATTAAGAGATATTCTTTGATTAATAGAAAATATAAGCCAAACATTAAATAGAGTCAAACTTGAAATAACTGGCCATATCTTCGTCAAAAATTGCCCTATTTCAATTATAAAGAAGTTTTTAGAATTCACTCGATCTTTGAAATAAAACTGCATTAAAATAATTTATCTTCCGACTCATCTAAGAAAGATATTAAGGGATATTCTTTGATAAATAGAAAATATAAGCCAAACATTAAATAGGGTCTACCTTGAAATAAATGGCCATATCTTCGTCAAAAATTGCCCCATTTCAATTATAAAGGTGTTTTTAGAATTCACTCGATCTTTGGAACAAAACTGCATTAAAATAATTTGACTTCCGACTCAGCTAAGAAAGATATTGAGGGATATTGTTCGACAAATAGAAAATATATGGAAAGCATTAAATAGGCTCTACCTTGAAATAAATGGCCATATCTTCGTTAAAAATTGCCCCATTTCAATTATAAAGGTGTTTTTAGAATTCACTCGATCTTTGAAACAAAACTGCATTAAAATAATTTGACTTCCGACTCATCTAAAAAAAATATTAAGGGATATTCTTTGATTAACAGAAAATATATGGAAAGCATTAAATAGGCTCTACCTTGAAATAAATGGCCATATCTTCGTCAAAAATTGCCCCATTTTAATTATAAAGGTGTTTCTAGAATTCACTCGATCTTTGGAACAAAACTGCATTAAAATATTTTGACTAACGACTCATCTAAGAAAGATATTAAGAGATATTCTTTGATTAATAGAAAATATAAGCAAAACATTAAATAGAGTCAAACTTGAAATAACTGGCCATATCTTCGTCAAAAATTGCCCTATTTCAATTATAAAGAAGTTTTTAGAATTCACTCGATCTTTGAAATAAAACTGCATTAAAATAATTTATCTTCCGACTCATCTAAGAAAGATATTAAGGGATATTCTTTGATAAATAGAAAATATAAGCCAAACATTAAATAGGGTCTACCTTGAAATAAATGGCCATATTTTCGTCAAAAATTGCCCCATTTCAATTATAAAGGTGTTTTTAGAATTCACTCGATCTTTGGAACAAAACTGCATTAAAATAATTTGACTTCCGACTCAGCTAAGAAAGATATTGAGGGATATTCTTCGACAAATAGAAAATATATGGAAAGCATTAAATAGGCTCTACCTTGAAATAAATGGCCATATCTTCGTTAAAAATTGCCCCATTTCAATTATAAAGGTGTTTTTAGAATTCACTCGATCTTTGAAACAAAACTGCATTAAAATAATTTGACTTCCGACTCATCTAAAAAAAATATTAAGGGATATTCTTTGATTAACAGAAAATATATGGAAAGTATTAAATAGGGTCTACCTTGAAATAAATGGCCATATCTTCGTCAAAAATTGCCCCATTTCAATTATAAAGGTGTTTTTAGAATTCGATCAATCTTTGAAACAAAACTGCATTAAAATAATTTGACTTCCGACTCATCTAAGAAAGATATTAAGGGATATTCTTCGATTAATAGAAAAAATAAGCCAAACATTAAATAGGGTCAACCTTGAAATAAATGGCCATATCTTCGTCAAAAATTGCCCCATTTCAATTATAAAGGTGTTTTTAGAATTCACTCGATCTTTGGAATAAAACTGCATTAAAATAATTTGACTTCCGACTCATCTAAGAAAGATATTAAGGGATATTCTTCGATTAATAGAAAATATAAGCCAAACATTAAATAGGGTCAACCTTGAAATAAATGGCCATATCTTCGTCAAAAATTGCCCCATTTCAATTATAAAGGTGTTTTTAGAATTCACTCGATCTTTGGAACAAAACTGCAGTAAAATAATTCGACTTCCGACTCATCTAAGAAAGATATTAAGGGATATTCTTCGATTAATTGAAAATATAAACCAAACATTAAATAGGGTCAACCTTGAAATAAATGGCCATATCTTCGTCAAAAACTGCCCCATTTCAATTATACAGGTGTTTTAAGAATTCACTCGATCTTTGAAACAAAACTGCATTAAAATAATTTGACTTCCGACTCATCTAAGAAAGATATTAAGGGATATTCTTCGATAAATAGAAAATATATGGAAAGCATTAAATAGGGTCTACCTTGAAATAAATGGCCATATCTTCGTCAACAATTGCCCCATTTCAATTATAAAGGTGTTTTTAAAATTCACTCAATCTTTGAAACAAAACTGCATTAAAATAATTTATCTTCCGACTCATCTAAGAAAGGTATTAAGGGATATTCTTCGATAAATAGAAAATATATGGAGAGCATTAAATAGGGTCTACCTTAAAATACATGGCCATATCTTCGTCTAAAATTGCCCCATTTCAATTATAAAGATGTTTTTAGAATTTACTCGATCTTTGGAACAAAACTGCATTAAAATAATTTGACTTCCGACTTATCTAAGACAGATATTAAGGCATATTCTTCGATAAATAGAAAATATATGGAAAGCATTAAATAGGGCCAACCTTGAAATAAATGGCCATATCTTCGTCAAAAATTGCCCCATTTCAATTATAAAGGTGTTTTTAGAATTCACTCAATCTTTGAAACAAAACTGCATTAAAATAATTTGACTTCCGACTCATCTAAGAAAGATATTAAGGGATATTCTTCGATAAATAGAAAATATATGGAAAGCATTAAATAGGGTCTACCTTGAAATAAATGGCCATATCTTCGTCTAAAATTGCCCCATTTCAATTATAAAGATGTTTCTAGAATTCACTCGATCTTTGGAACAAAACTGCATTAAAATAATTTGACTTACGACTCATCTAAGAAAGATATTAAGGGATATTCTTCGATAAATAGAAAATATATGGAAAGCATTAAATAGGATCTACCTTGAATTAAATGGCCATATCTTCGTCAAAAAATGCCCCATTTCAAATATAAAGGTGTTTTTAGAATTCACTCGATCTGTGGAACAAAACTGCATTAAAATAATTTGTCTTATGACTCATCTAAGAAAGATATTAAGGGATATTCTTCGATAAATGGAAAATATATGGAAAGCATTAAATAGAGTCTACCTTGAAATAAATGGCCATATCTTCGTCTAAAATTGCCCCATTTCAATTATAAAGGTGTTTTTAGAATTCACTCAATCTTTGGAACAAAACTGCATTAAAATAATTTGACTTCCGACTCATCTAAGAAAGATATTAAGGGATATTCTTCGATAAATAGAAAATATAAGCCAAACATTAAATAGGATCAACCTTGAAATAAATGGCCATATCTTCGTCAAAAATTGCCCCATTTCAATTATAAAGATGTTTCTAGAATTCACTCGATCTTTGGAACAAAACTGCATTAAAATAATTTGACTCCGACTCATCTAAGAAAGATATTAAGGGATATTCTTCGAATAACAGAAAATATATGGAAAGCATTAAATAGGCTCTACCTTGAAATAAATGGCCATATCTTCGTCTAAAATTGCCCCATTTCAATTATAAAAGTGTTTTTAGAATTCACTTGATCTTTGAAACAAAACTGCATTAAAATAATTTGACATCCGACTCATCTAAGAAAGATATTAAGGGATATTCTTCGATAAATAGAAAATATATGGAAAGCATTAAATAGGCTCTACCTTGAAATAAATGGCCATATCTTCGTCAAAAATTGCCCCATTTCAATTATAAAGGTGTTTTTAGAATTCACTCGATCTTTGGAACAAAACTGCATTAAAATAATTTGACTTACGACTCATCTAAGAAAGATATTAAGGGATATTCTTCGATAAATAGAAAATATATGGAAAGCATTAAATAGGGTCTACCTTGAAATAAATGGCCATATCTTCGTCTAAAATTGCCCCATTTCAATTATAAAGATGTTTCTAGAAATCACTTCGATCTTTGGAACAAGACTGCATTAAAATGATTTGACTTCCCACTTAGCTCAGACAGATATTAAAGGATATTCTTCGATAAATAGAAAATATATGGAAAGCATTAAATAGGATCTACCTTGAATTAAATGGCCATATCTTCGTCAAAAATTGCCCCATTTCAATTATAAAGGTGTTTTTAGAATTCACTCGATCTTTGAAACAAAACTGCATTAAAATAATTTGACTTCCGACTCATCTAAGAAAGATATTAAGGGATATTCTTCGATAAATAGAAAATATATGGAAAGCATTAAATAGGGTCTACCTTGAAATAAATGTCCATATCTTCGTCTAAAATTGCCCCATTTCAATTATAAAGATGTTTCTAGAATTCACTCGATCTTTGGAACAAAACTGCATTAAAATAATTTGACTTCCGACTCATCTAAGAAAGATATTAAGGGATATTCTTCGATTAATAGAAAATATAAGCCAAACATTAAATAGGGTCAACCTTGAAATAAATGGCCATATCTTCGTCAAAAATTGCCCCATTTCAATTATAAAGGTGTTTTTAGAATTCACTCGATCTTTGGAACAAAACTGCATTAAAATAATTTGACTTCCGACTCATCTAAGAAAGATATTAAGGGATATTCTTCGATTAATAGAAAATATAAGCCAAACATTAAATAGGGTCAACCTTGAAATAAATGGCCATATCTTCGTCAAAAATTGGCCCATTTCAATTATAAAGGTGTTTTTAGATTTCACTCGATCTTTGGAACAAAACTGCATTAAAATAATTCGACTTCCGACTCATCTAAGAAAGATATTAAGGGATATTCTTCGATTAATAGAAAATATAAGCCAAACATTAAATAGGGTCAACCTTGAAATAAATGGCCATATCTTCGTCAAAAACTGCCCCATTTCAATTATAAAGGTGTTTTTAGAATTCACTCGATCTTTGGAACAAAACTGCATTAAAATAATTTGACTTCCGACTCATCTAAGAAAGATATTAAGGGATATTCTTCGATAAATAGAAAATATATGGAAAGCATTAAATAGGGTCAACCTTGAAATAAATGGCCATATCTTCGTCAACAATTGCCCCATTTCAATTATAAAGGTGTTTTTAGAATTCACTCGATCTTTGGAACAAAACTGCATTAAAATAATTTGACTTCCGACTCATCTAAGAAAGATATTAAGGGATATTCTTCGATAAATAGAAAATATAT
Source organism: Drosophila grimshawi (assembly GCF_018153295.1). Classification (NCBI taxonomy): domain Eukaryota; kingdom Metazoa; phylum Arthropoda; class Insecta; order Diptera; family Drosophilidae; genus Drosophila; species Drosophila grimshawi. The sequence goes on along the minus strand of NW_025063832.1, from coordinate 7,142 downwards.
GGAGAGCATTAAATAGGGTCTACCTTAAAATAAATGGCCATATCTTCGTCTAAAATTGCCCCATTTCAATTATAAAGATGTTTTTAGAATTCACTCGATCTTTGGAACAAAACTGCATTAAAATAATTTGACTTCCGACTTATCTAAGAAAGATATTAAGGGATATTCTTCGATAAATAGAAAATATATGGAAAGCATTAAATAGGGTCAACCTTGAAATAAATGGCCATATCTTCGTCAAAAATTGCCCCATTTCAATTATAAAGGTGTTTTTAGAATTCACTCGATCTTTGAAACAAAACTGCATTAAAATAATTTGACTTACGACTCATCTAAGAAAGATATTAAGAGATATTCTTCGATTAATAGAAAATATAAACCAAACATTAAATAGAGTCAACCTTGAAATAAATGGCCATATCTTCGTCTAAAATTGCCCCATTTCAATTATAAAGATGTTTCTAGAATTCACTCGATCTTTGGAACAAAACTGCATTAAAATAACTTGACTTCCGACTCATCTAAGAAAGATATTAAGGGATATTCTTCGATAAATAGAAAATATATGGAAAGCATTAAATAGGATCTACCTTGAATTAAATGGCCATATCTTCGTCAAAAAATGCCCCATTTCAAATATAAAGGTGTTTTTAGAATTCACTCGATCTGTGGAACAAAACTGCATTAAAATAATTTGTCTTATGACTCATCTAAGAAAGATATTAAGGGATATTCTTCGATAAATGGAAAATATATGGAAAGCATTAAATAGGGTCTACCTTGAAATAAATGGCCATATCTTCGTCTAAAATTGCCCCATTTCAATTATAAAGGTGTTTTTAGAATTCACTCAATCTTTGGAACAAAACTGCATTAAAATAATTTGACTTCCGACTCATCTAAGAAAGATATTAAGGGATATTCTTCGATTAATAGAAAATATAAGCCAAACATTAAATAGGATCAACCTTGAAATAAATGGCCATATCTTCGTCAAAAATTGCCCCATTTCAATTATAAAGGTGTTTTTAGAATTCACTCGATCTTTGGAATAAAACTGCATTAAAATAATTTGACTTCCGACTCATCTAAGAAAGATATTAAGGGATATTCTTCGATTAACAGAAAATATATGGAAAGCATTAAATAGGGTCTACCTTGAAATAAATGGCCATATCTTCGTCTAAAATTGCCCCATTTCAATTATAAAGGTGTTTTTAGAATTCACTCGATCTTTGGAACAAAACTGCATTAAAATAATTTGACTTCCGACTCATCTAAGAAAGATATTAAGGGATATTCTTCGATAAATAGAAAATATATGGAAAGCATTAAATAGGGTCTACCTTGAAATAAATGGCCATATCTTCGTCAAAAATTGCCCCATTTCAATTATAAAGGTGTTTTTAGAATTCACTCGATCTTTGGAACAAAACTGCATTAAAATAATTTGACTTCCGACTCATCTAAGAAAGATATTAAGGGATATTCTTCGATAAATAGAAAATATATGGAAAGCATTAAATAGGGTCTACCTTGAAATAAATGGCCATATCTTCGTCTAAAATTGCCCCATTTCAATTATAAAGATGTTTTTAGAATTCACTCGATCTTTGGAACAAAACTGCATTAAAATAATTTGACTTCCGACTTATCTAAGACAGATATTAAGGGATATTCTTCGATAAATAGAAAATATATGGAAAGCATTAAATAGGGTCTACCTTGAAATAAATGGCCATATCTTCGTCAAAAATTGCCCCATTTCAAATATAAAGGTGTTTTTAGAATTCACTCGATCTTTGGAACAAAACTGCATTAAAATAATTTGACTTCCGACTCATCTAAGAAAGATATTAAGGGATATTCTTCGATAAATAGAAAATATATGGAAAGCATTAAATAGGGTCTACCTTGAAATAAATGGCCATATCTTCGTCAAAAATTGCCCCATTTCAATTATAAAGGTGTTTTTAGAATTCACTCGATCTTTGGAACAAAACTGCATTAAAATAATTTGACTTCCGACTCATCTAAGAAAGATATTAAGGGATATTCTTCGATTAATAGAAAATATAAGCCAAACATTAAATAGGGTCAACCTTGAAATAAATGGCCATATCTTCGTCAAAAATTGCCCCATTTCAATTATAAAGGTGTTTTTAGAATTCACTCGATCTTTGGAACAAAACTGCATTAAAATAATTTGACTTCCGACTCATCTAAGAAAGATATTAAGGGATATTCTTCGATTAATAGAAAATATAAGCCAAACATTAAATAGGGTCAACCTTGAAATAAATGGCCATATCTTCGTCAAAAATTGCCCCATTTCAATTATAAAGGTGTTTTTAGAATTCACTCGATCTTTGGAACAAAACTGCATTAAAATAATTTGACTTCCGACTCATCTAAGAAAGATATTAAGGGATATTCTTCGATTAATAGAAAATATAAGCCAAACATTAAATAGGGTCAACCTTGAAATAAATGGCCATATCTTCGTCAAAAATTGCCCCATTTCAATTATAAAGGTGTTTTAAGAATTCACTCGATCTTTGAAACAAAACTGCATTAAAATAATTTGTCTTCCGACTCATCTAAGAAAGATATTAAGGGATATTCTTCGATAAATAGAAAATATATGGAAAGCATTAAATAGGGTCTACCTTGAAATAAATGGCCATATCTTCGTCTAAAATTGCCCCATTTCAATTATAAAGGTGTTTTTAGAATTCACTCGATCTTTGAAACAAAACTGCATTAAAATAATTTATCTTCCGTTTCATCTAAGAAAGGTATTAAGGGATATTCTTCGATAAATAGAAAATATATGGAGAGCATTAAATAGGGTCTACCTTAAAATACATGGCCATATCTTCGTCTAAAATTGCCCCATTTCAATTATAAAGATGTTTTTAGAATTTACTCGATCTTTGGAACAAAACTGCATTAAAATAATTTGACTTCCGACTTATCTAAGACAGATATTAAGGGATATTCTTCGATAAATAGAAAATATATGGAAAGCATTAAATAGGGTCAACCTTGAAATAAATGGCCATATCTTCGTCAAAAATTGCCCCATTTCAATTATAAAGGTGTTTTTAGAATTCACTCGATCTTTGAAACAAAACTGCATTAAAATAATTTGACTTCCGACTCATCTAAGAAAGATATTAAGGGATATTCTTCGATTAATAGAAAATATAAGCCAAACATTAAATAGGGTCAACCTTGAAATAAATGGCCATATCTTCGTCTAAAATTGCCCCATTTCAATTATAAAGGTGTTTTTAGAATTCACTCGATCTTTGGAACAAAACTGCATTAAAATAATTTGACTTCCGACTCATCTAAGAAAGATATTAAGGGATATTCTTCGATAAATAGAAAATATATGGAAAGCATTAAATAGGGTCTACCTTGAAATAAATGGCCATATCTTCGTCAAAAAATGCCCCATTTCAAATATAAAGGTGTTTTTAGAATTCACTCGATCTTTGGAACAAAACTGCATTAAAATAATTTGATCTTCCGACTCATCTAAGAAAGGTATTAAGGGATATTCTTCGATAAATAGAAAATATATGGAAAGCATTAAATAGGGTCTACCTTGAAAATAAATGGCCATATCTTCGTCTAAAATTGCCCCATTTCAATTATAAAGATGTTTTTAGAATTTACTCGATCTTTGGAACAAAACTGCATTAAAATAATTTGACTTCCGACTCATCTAAGAAAGATATTAAGGGATATTCTTCGATAAATAGAAAATATATGGAAAGCATTAAATAGGGTCAACCTTGAAATAAATGGCCATATCTTCGTCAAAAATTGCCCCATTTCAATTATAAAGGTGTTTTTAGAATTCACTCGATCTTTGGAACAAAACTGCATTAAAATAATTTGACTTCCGACTCATCTAAGAAAGATATTATGGGATATTCTTCGATAAATAGAAAATATATGGAAAGCATTAAATAGGGTCTACCTTGAAATAAATGGCCATATCTTCGTCTAAAATTGCCCCATTTCAATTATAAAGATGTTTCTAGAATTCACTCGATCTTTGGAACAAAACTGCATTAAAATAACTTGACTTCCGACTCATCTAAGAAAGATATTAAGGGATATTCTTCGATAAATAGAAAATATATGGAAAGCATTAAATAGGGTCTACCTTGAAATAAATGGCCATATCTTCGTCTAAAATTGCCCCATTTCAAATATAAAGGTGTTTTTAGAATTCACTCGATCTTTGGAACAAAACTGCATTAAAATAATTTGTCTTATGACTCATCTAAGAAAGATATTAAGGGATATTCTTCGATAAATGGAAAATATATGGAAAGCATTAAATAGGGTCTACCTTGAAATAAATGGCCATATCTTCGTCTAAAATGGCCCCATTTCAATTATAAAGGTGTTTTTAGAATTCACTCAATCTTTGGAACAAAGCTGCATTAAAATAATTTGACTTCGGACTCATCTAACAAAGAAATTAAGGGATATTCTTCGATTAATAGAAAATATAAGCCAAACATTAAATAGGGTCAACCTTGAAATAAATGGCCATATCTTCGTCAAAAATTGCCCCATTTCAATTATAAAGGTGTTTTTAGAATTCACTCGATCTTTGGAATAAAACTGCATTAAAATAATTTGACTTCCGACTCATCTAAGAAAGATATTAAGGGATATTCTTCGATTAACAGAAAATATATGGAAAGCATTAAATAGGGTCTACCTTGAAATAAATGGCCATATCTTCGTCTAAAATTGCCCCATTTCAATTATAAAGATGTTTCTAGAATTCACTCGATCTTTGGAATAAAACTGCATTAAAATAACTTGACTTCCGACTCATCTAAGAAAGATATTAAGGGATATTCTTCGATAAATAGAAAATATATGGAAAGCATTAAATAGGATCTACCTTGAAATAAATGGCCATATCTTCGTCAAAAAATGCCCCATTTCAAATATAAAGGTGTTTTTAGAATTCACTCGATCTGTAAAAACAAAACTGCATTAAAATAATTTGTCTTATGACTCATCTAAGAAAGATATTAAGGGATATTCTTCGATAAATGGAAAATATATGGAAAGCATTAAATAGGGTCTACCTTGAAATAAATGGCCATATCTTCGTCTAAAATTGCCCCATTTCAATTATAAAGGTGTTTTTAGAGTTCACTCAATCTTTGGAACAAAACTGCATTAAAATAATTTGACTTCCGACTCATCTAAGAAAGATATTAAGGGATATTCTTCGATAAATAGAAAATATATGGAAAGCATTAAATAGGGTCTACCTTGAAATAAATGGCCATATCTTCGTCAAAAATTGCCCCATTTCAATTATAAAGGTGTTTTTAGAATTCACTCGATCTTTGGAACAAAACTGCATTAAAATAATTTGACTTCCGACTCATCTAAGAAAGATATTAAGGGATATTCTTCGATTAACAGAAAATATATGGAAAGCATTAAATAGGGTCTACCTTGAAATAAATGGCCATATCTTCGTCAAAAATTGCCCCATTTCAATTATAAAGGTGTTTTAAGAATTCACTTGATCTTTGGAACAAAACTGCATTAAAATAATTTGACGTCCGACTCATCTAAGAAAGATATTAAGGGATATTCTTTGATTAACAGAAAATATATGGAAAGCATTAAATAGGGTCTACCTTGAAATAAATGGCCATATCTTCGTCAAAAATTGCCCCATTTCAATTATAAAGGTGTTTTTAGAATTCACTTGATCTTTGGAACAAAACTGCATTAAAATAATTTGACTTCCGACTCATCTAAGAAAGATATTAAGGGATATTCTTCGATTAATAGAAAATATAAGCCAAACATTAAATAGGATCAACCTTGAAATAAATGGCCATATCTTCGTCAAAAATTGCCCCATTTCATTTATAAAGGTGTTTTTAGAATTCACTCGATCTTTGAAACAAAACTGCATTAAAATAATTTGACTTCCGACTCATCTAAGAAAGATATTAAGGGATATTCTTCGATTAATAGAAAATATAAGCCAAACATTAAATAGGGTCAACCTTGAAATAAATGGCCATATCTTCGTCAAAAATTGCCCCATTTCAATTATAAAGGTGTTTTTAGAATTCACTCGATCTTTGGAACAAAACTGCATTAAAATAATTTGACTTCCGACTCATCTAAGAAAGATATTAAGGGATATTCTTCGATAAATAGAAAATATATGGAAAGCATTAAATAGGGTTTACCTTGAAATAAATGGCCATATCTTCGTCAAAAATTGCCCCATTTCAATTATAAAGGTGTTTTTAGAATTCACTCGATCTTTGAAACAAAACTGCATTAAAATAATTTATCTTTCGACTCATCTAAGAAAGGTATTAAGGGATATTCTTCGATAAATAGAAAATATATGGAGAGCATTAAATAGGGTCTACCTTAAAATAAATGGCCATATCTTCGTCTAAAATTGCCCCATTTCAATTATAAAGGTGTTTTTAGAATTCACTCGATCTTTGGAACAAAACTGCATTAAAATAATTTGACTTCCGACTCATCTAAGAAAGATATTAAGGGATATTCTTCGATAAATAGAAAATATATGGAAAGCATTAAATAGGGTTTACCTTGAAATAAATGGCCATATCTTCGTCAAGAATTGCCCCATTTCAATTATAAAGGTGTTTTTAGAATTCACTCGATCTTTGGAAGAAAACTGCATTAAAATAATTTGACTTCCGACTCATCTAAGAAAGATATTAAGGGATATTCTTCGATTAATAGAAAATATAAGCCAAACATTAAATAGGGTCAACCTTGAAATAAATGGCCATATCTTCGTCAAAAATTGGCCCATTTCAATTATAAAGGTGTTTTTAGAATTCACTCGATCTTTGGAACAAAACTGCATTAAAATAATTCGACTTCCGACTCATCTAAGAAAGATATTAAGGGATATTCTTCGATTAATAGAAAATATAAGCCAAACATTAAATAGGGTCAACCTTGAAATAAATGGCCATATCTTCGTCAAAAACTGCCCCATTTCAATTATACAGGTGTTTTAAGAATTCACTCGATCTTTGAAACAAAACTGCATTAAAATAATTTATCTTTCGACTCATCTA
>NW_025063831.1:0-109243 GCF_018153295.1 Drosophila grimshawi | reverse complement strand
AACTGTTGGAAATTTGCGGTTATGGGTGCAGGCTTACTGATCGAAACACCGGGCCCATGACCATTAATAACACGAGCTATAGAGGTTATGTTCATATAAACGTTTTAATAACTTTTCGTCGAGCGCTGCGCGACCTTCTCTGCTTAATGGAATGGAACGACTAAATTACGCTAATCAATGTTCTGCTCGTCTTTACAGTGATCTGTTAAGAGACTCGCATACAGGATGTTATGGTAACTCTATGTACATTGTGCATACAGAACTATGTAAACATTGTTGCTTTAACATATTATTATACTATTCGCGATAATAACAATACGCTCCCTTAAAGTAACAATGCTCTTAACTTAAATATATGTAACTCCCAAACTCGAAATGCATTCGCGATGTTTGGTCCCGCTCAGACCTTTCGTCAGGACGTCTGCTGGCATCTGTTCTGTTTGCATATACTCCACTTCAATGTCGCCGCTCAGGTATTTTTGCTTGATGAAGTGGTGGCGTACATCTATATGTTTTGTACGCGGGTGAAACCAAAGCCTGTAACCAGTTTTTGTGCGCTCTGATTGTCATTATAAAGACGCACCGTGGCGCAGTCTTTGCCAACACTGTTTAGTAGGGCCTTCAGATATAGTGCCTCCTTGACCGCTTCGGACATCGCAAGGTACTCCGACTCAGTACTTGATAGTGCCACAGTACGTTGCTTGCGTGCCTCCCAGCACACAGCTGCTCCAGATAGTATGAACGCCTGCCCTGAATAGGAGCGCCTATCGCTTAGATTCGCTCCCCAATCTGCATCGACCACGCCAAATAGATCCTCGCCTGTTTGCTTGTATAACAGGCCCAATTTCTTTGTACCGCTTAGATACCTCAATATGCGTTTCGCTGCCTTCCAGTGCTCGACATTGTAATTGCTGTTGAACTGACTCATAAAGCTCACAGCAAACGCAATATCCGGGCGTGTCGTAACTGAAAGAAACATTAAAGCACCAATTAAGCTTTGATAAGGATACTTTCGCATTTCGCCTTCGTCGATAATCTCAGGACGCTTCAGGTTACACTTTGCCTCGATTGGTGTCAATGCAGGCTTGCATTTGATCATGCCAAATTTCTTCAATATGGCATCAACATATTGTACCTGTGAAATGAATATCCAGTGCTTGTCTATGCTCTGCTTAAATTGTATGCCTAGGCAAGTCCTCACTTTGCCGATATCCTTCATCTCAAAAGCATTGCAGAGATCTGCCTTAATATTTTCCATCCACGTAGGGTCATTTGATGCTAACAATAAGTCATCAACGTATATCGTGATAAGCAGAGTTTTGCTCCCTTGTCTCCTTACAAATAAGCATGGGTCCTGTTTGGTGGGCTCCAATCCACTCTCCAGTAATTTAGTGGTCAACTTGTGGTACCAACGTAGGCCAGATTGCCGCAGTCCATAAAGGGCCTTCCGTATTAGACAAACAGGATTCTTGGATTTGCTTATTCCTTTCCGCCAAGCTGCAGCGGCTTTTAGATATGCCGCTCCTTGAGGGGTGCCCCTTGTTCCGATCGGTGATCCTGATTCTAACTTTTCCATGAAGTCGGTAAATCCCTCTGGTATATCCATGAACACGCTCTCTTTGAGCTCTCCATTTAAATATGCCGTAACCACATCCATTTGGTGGATTTCCATTTCAGCTTCTACTGCTAATGATATAAGCAGTCTGACCGATGTAAATCGTACTACGGGTGAATAAGTGTCATGATAATCTTCTCCTGGTCGCTGAGCGTATCCCTTGGCCACCAGACGCACTTTCTTCTTGCCTGCAGCGCTGCCATCATCCTTCGTGCGAAATACCATTCTGTTGCCGATAACTTTACGATCAGCTGGTCGTTCTACGAGGTTTCACGTTTTGTTTAGTACTTGAGCTTAAAAATCGTCTTCGATTGCTTTAGTCCACGCGTCTGTTTCCTTCGAATTTTTAGCTTCTTGCAATGTAAAAGCCATTTTGCACTCCTTAATGATTTCATTCTGTGCCTTGGCGTCTCCCGCCTAATCATTGCTGCTGCTGCTGCATCGTACCTTTTTGTACAATTTTCGTGGCCTTCCGCGTTGACCCGTCCGAATGTGTAGTTCTTGCTTCTCCTCTTCGGATTCGCCCATCGCTCATCGTGATGACGACGTCAATGTCTTCTTTGCCATAGAATTCTTCATATTTAGTTTTGAAACCTGGAATATCCAAGAATTTTACATTGTTAGATATGATCACCTTGTGCCTTTCCGGCACGTATAACCGATACGCTTTCGAGCTTGTTGCGTATCCCAGCAGAATGCACTCTTCAGATCTGGAATCGAATTTGCCTTTCTTGACGCCTTTCTCAAGCGCAAATGCCTTTGTGCCAAACGTTTGCATGTGGGCCAGAGTCGGGATCTTATTTGTCCACATGGTGTAGGGAATCCCTCCAGATAGTCCTTTCGTTGGGCATCTGTTGCGAATGTAGCAAGCTGTGCTTACATTTTCTGCCCAAAACATTGGAGGCGCTCCCGCTTGTTTCATCATTCACCTGGCCATTTCAACAAGGGGTTTTGTTTTGCCTCTCAGCCAATCCGTTTTGCTGCGGCGTATATGGGGCACTAAGCCAACGCCGGATGCCATGCCTCTTCAGAGAGTTATCAAACTCCACGTTGCAATATTCGGTTCCGTTGTCCGATTGTAGCGCTTTTATTTTCCTTCCGGTGAAGTTTTCCACTTCTGCTTTATATTGCTTGAACATTTTAAACACCTCAGACTTTTGTTTAAGGAAATATATCTCGCAATATCTTGACTGATCATCGATAAAGGTTACATAATATCTGTAAACACTCATTGATTCTTTCCTCATTGGCCCGCACACGTTGCTGTGTATAATTTCGAGCAAATCAGTACTTCTCATATCAGTTGTAGTTTTATAAGTGTTTGTAGTTTGTTTCTCACTTATACATACTTCTCGACAACTTTTCGTTGTCTTTGACATTCATACCGTACACTTTGACGCTTTTCGCCATGCTCTTTAAATCTCCTTCGTTTAAGTGTCCCATGCGGTAATGTCACATGTTAATATTCTTATGACTGCGCGCTTCTATGCTATTTGCTTGGATCTGCTCACTGTCCAAGTTGTATAAGTTTCCATATCTTTTTGCATGCAACCAAACCATATTATTGTTTTTCATTATCAACGCATCGTTTTTTCTGAAATGGACCTCGTAACCTCTGTCTGTGATCTTTGCGATCGACAGCAGACTTTGTGTCAGATCGGGCACATGAAGCACTTCACTCAGAGTTAAATTATCTTTTGTTTGATTTTCCTCAAAAGCGATTCGTACATCACCGACTCCATTGATCTGTGTCGTTTCATTGTTGCCAAATGCAATGTCTTTTCGATCACTACAATATTTTCAAATGAATCCACATTTGAAGTCATATGCGCTGTACATCCACTGCCAAGGCACTACATACCAACTTTATTTACACAGAAATTTGTCTGACAAGCGAGCGTGGCTTCTTCAGCTTTCTTTGCTCTCTCTCTTTGGTTCTCTGGCTCTTCGCCTTTGCCTTTTGCCTTGTTACGACAGTTGCGCGCTATATGTCCCGTTTTATTGCAAGTAAAACATTTTCTGTTCTCTCGCATTTTTGTCGGCTTATCGCGTTTACCGTTTTGTCGGTGAGCGAACATTACGTTTTGTTCTTCACGTTCACACTTAGTTTTGCGCGCATTTACTTCTTCTAGTATTTTTACTTTTAGAACATCTGACCTTGGAAGATCATCTCTTGCTTCCATTGCGCACCGAAACGTTTCGTATGATTCGGGCAAACTGTAAAGCAGCAGTATGCTGAGCAAATCATCGCCTATTGTCACGCCAATTTCTCTGAGTTGCTTCACAGCCTCGAAGAACTCGTACACATGTTGGCGCGCATTGCCATCTTCACTTAGCCGCAACAATGCGATTTTCTTCAGGAGATATGCTTTCCGCACTGGTCCTCTTGATTGAAATGTTTCCCTAAGCTTTGTCCAGCAGTTGGCAGCTGACGTACATCCTTCAATTACGGCCAATTCGGATGGCCTAATCGCCAACACTATATCCGCACGTGCTTTTTCGTCATACGTTTTCCATACGGCGGAGTCGTTCCCGTCCGTGAGAGGGCACTTCTTAGTGCCGTCCACGTACTGCCATAGGTCGTTCTTCACTAGTACGGCTTGCATTTGTAATTTCCATGTATCGTAATTTTCTGCGCACTGTGGTTCTATTTTTATAAAGGCACTCATTTTTTCACTTTTTGCATTTATAACCTTCTATTGTTCTCAAGTGATTATTATAATTTTCCGCGCAGTGGAAGCGTACTGGGCCCATAACCTGTTGGATATTTGGGGTTATGGGTGCAGGCTTACTGATCGAAACACCGGGCCCATGACCATTAATAACACGAGGAGTTTTCTATAGAGGTTATGTTCATATAAACGTTTTAATAACTTTTCGTCGAGCGCTGCGCGACCTTCTCTGCTTAATGGAATGGAACGACTAAATTACGCTAATCAATGTTCTGCTCGTCTTTACAGTGATCTGTTAAGAGACTCGCATACAGGATGTTATGGTAACTCTATGTACATTGTGCATACAGAACTATGTAAACATTGTTGCTTTAACATATTATTATACTATTCGCGATAATAACAATAGAAACTTAAAACGTAAATTTCTCGAAATGACTTCGAGACTATATATTTTCCGGTTTTGATGCAGAATCAAAATTGATAAAAAGGGCTTCATAATGTTGAAAGAAATTCTAACTTCTGACAATTATTGGCGAAAATACATCCGTTTGAATTTGGAAACAGAAACTTAAAACGTCAATTTCTCGAAATGACTTCGAGACTACATATTTTCAGCTTTTGATGCAGGGTCAAAAAATATAAAAAGGGCTTCATAATGTTGAAAGAAATTCTAACTTCTGACAATTATTGGCGAAGATACATCCATTTAAATTTGGAAACAGAAACTTAAAACGTCAATTTCTCGAAATGACTTCGAGACTACATATTTTCAGCCTTTGATGCAGAATCAAAATATATAAAAAGGGCTTCATAATGTTGAAAGAAATTCTAACTTCTGACAATTATTGGCGAAGATACATCCGTTTGAATTTGGAAACCGAAACTTAAAACGTCAATTTCTCGAATTGACTTCAAGACTACATATTTTCAGCTTTTGATGCAGAGTCAAAATATATAAAAAGGGCTTCATAATGTTGAAAGAAATTCTAACTTCTGACAATTATTGGCGAAGATACATCCGTTTGAATTTGGAAACAGAAACTTAAAACGTCAATTTCTCGAAATGACTTCGAGACTACATATTTTCAGCTTTTGATACAGAATCAAAATATATAAAAAGGGCTTCATAATGTTGAAAGAAATTCTAACTTTTGACAATTATTGGCGAAGATACATCCGTTTGAATTTGGAAACAGAAACTTAAAACGTCAATTTCTCGAATTTACTTCAAGACTACATATTTTCAGCTTTTGATGCAGAATCAAAATGTATAAAAAGGGCTTCATAATGTTGAAAGAAATTCTAACTTCTGACAATTATTGGCGAAGATACATCCGTTTGAATTTGGAAACAGAAACTTAAAACGTAAATTTCTCGAAATGACTTCGAGACTATATATTTTCCGCTTTTGATGCAGAATCAAAATTTATAAAAAGGGCTTCATAATGTTGAAAGAAATTCTAACTTCTGACAATTATTGGCGAAGATACATCCGTTTGAATTTGGGAACAGAAACTTAAAACGTCAATTTCTCGAATTGACTTTGAGACTACATATTTTCAGCTTTTGATGCAGAATCAAAATATATAAAAAGGGCTTCATAATGTTGAAAGAAATTCTAACTTTTGAAAATTATTGGCGAAGATACAACCGTTTGAATTTGGAAACAGAAACTTAAAACGTCAATTTCTCGAATTGACTTCGAGACTACATATTTTCAGCTTTTGATACAGAATCAAAATATATAAAAAGGGCTTCATAATGTTGAAAGAAATTCTAACTTCTGACAATTATTGGCGAAGATACGTCCGTTTGAATTTGGAAACAGAAACTTAAAACGTCAATTTCTCGAAATGACTTCGAGACTACATATTTTCAGCTTTTGATGCAGAGTCAAAATATATAAAAAGGGCTTCATAATGTTGAAAGAAATTCTAACTTCTGACAATTATTGGCGAAGATACATCCGTTTGAATTTGGAAACAGAAACTTAAAACGTAAATTTCTCGAAATGACTTCGAGACTACATATTTTCAGCTTTTGATGCAGAGTCAAAATATATAAAAAGGGCTTCATAATGTTGAAAGAAATTCTAACTTCTGACAATTATTGGCGAAGATACATCCGTTTGAATTTGGAAACAGAAACTTAAAACGTCAATTTCTCGAAATGACTTCGCGACTACATATTTTCAGCTTTTGACGCAGAGTCAAAATATATAAAAAGGGCATCCGTTTGAATTTGGAAACAGAAACTTAAAACGTCAATTTCTCGAAATGACTTCGAGACTACATATTTTCAGCTTTTGATGCAGAATCAAAATGTATAATAAGGGGTTCATAATGTTGAAAGAAATTCTAACTTCTGACAATTATTGGCGAAGATACATCCGTTTGAATTTGGAAACAGAAACTTAAAACGTAAATTTCTCGAAATGACTTCGAGACTATATATTTTCCGCTTTTGATGCAGAATCAAAATATATAAAAAGGGCTTCATAATGTTGAAAGAAATTCTAACTTCTGACAATTATTGGCGAAGATACATCCGTTTGAATTTGGGAACAGAAACTTAAAACGTCAATTTCTCGAATTGACTTTGAGACTACATATTTTCAGCTTTTGATGCAGAATCAAAATATATAAAAAGGGCTTCATAATGTTGAAAGAAATTCTAACTTTTGAAAATTATTGGCGAAGATACAACCGTTTGAATTTGGAAACAGAAACTTAAAACGTCAATTTCTCGAAATGACTTCGAGACTACATATTTTCAGCTTTTGATACAGAATCAAAATATATAAAAAGGGCTTCATAATGTTGAAAGAAATTCTAACTTCTGACAATTATTGGCGAAGATACGTCCGTTTGAATTTGGAAACAGAAACTTAAAACGTCAATTTCTCGAAATGACTTCGAGACTACATGTTTTCAGCTTTTGATGCAGAGTCAAAATATATAAAAAGGGCTTCATAATGTTGAAAGAAATTCTAACTTCTGACAATTATTGGCGAAGATACATCCGTTTGAATTTGGAAACAGAAACTTAAAACGTCAATTTCTCGAAATGACTTCGAGGCTACATATTTTCAGCTTTTGATGCAGAGTCAAAATATATAAAAAGGGCTTCATAATGTTGAAAGAAATTCTAACTTCTGACAATTATTGGCGGAGATACATCCGTTTGAATTTGGAAACAGAAACTTAAAACGTCAATTTCTCGAAATGACTTCTAGACTACATATTTTCAGCTTTTGATGCAGAATCAAAATATATAAAAAGGGCTTCATAATGTTGAAAGAAATTCTAACTTCTGACAATTATTGGCGAAGATACATCCGTTTGAATTTGGAAACAGAAACTTAAAACGTCAATTTCTCGAAATGACTTTGAGACTACATATTTTCAGCTTTTGATGCAGAGTCAAAATATATAAAAAGGGCTTCATAATGTTGAAAGAAATTCTAACTTCTGACAATTATTGGCGAAGATACATCCGTTTGAATTTGGAAACAGAAACTTAAAACGTCAATTTCTCGAATTTATTTCAAGAATACATATTTTCAACTTTTGATGCAGAATCAATATATATAAATAGGGCTTCATAATGTTGAAAGAAATTCTAACTTCTGACAATTATTGGCGAAGATACATCCGTTTGAATTTGGAAACAGACACTTAAAACGTCAATTTCTCGAAATGACTTCGAGACTACATATTTTCAGCTTTTGATGCAGAGTCAAAATATATAAAAAAAGCTTCATAATGTTGAAAGAAATTCAACTTCTGACAATTATCGGCGAAGATACATCCGTTTGAATTTGGAAACAGAAACTTAAAACGTCAATTTCTCGAAATGACTTCGAGACTACATATTTTCAGCTTTTGATGCAGAATCAAAATATATAAAACGGGCTTCATAATGTTGAAAGAAATTCTAACTTTTGACAATTATTGGCGAAGATACAACCGTTTGAATTTGGAAACAGAAACTTAAAACGTCAATTTCTCGAATTGACTTCAAGACCACATATTTTCAGCTTTTGATGCAGAATCAAAATATATAAAAAGGGCTTCATAATGTTGAAAGAAATTCTAACTTCTGACAATTATTGGCGAAGATACATCCGTTTGAATTTGGAAACAGAAACTTAAAACGTAAATTTCTCGAAATGACTTCGAGACTATATATTTTCAGCTTTTGATGCAGAGTCAAAATATGTAAAAAATGCTTTATAATGTTGAAAGATATTCTAGCTTTTGACAATTATTGGCGGAGATACGTCCGTTTGAATTTGGAAACAGAAACTTAAAACGTCAATTTCTCGAAATGACTTCGAGACTACATATTTTCAGCTTTTGATACAGAATCAAAATATATAAAAAGGGCTTCATAATGTTGAAAGAAATTCTGACTTCTGACAATTATTGGCGAAGATACATCCGTTTGAATTTGGAAACAGAAACTTAAAACGTCAATTTCTCGAAATGACTTCGAGACTACATATTTTCAGCTTTTGATGCAGAGTCAAAATATATAAAAGGGCTTCATAATGTTGAAAGAAATTCTAACTTCTGACAATTATTGGCGAAGATACATTCGTTTGAATTTGGAAACAGAAACTTAAAACGTCAATTTCTCGAAATGACTTCGAGACTACATATTTTCAGCTTTTGATGCAGAGTCAAAATATATAAAAAGGGCTTCATAATGTTGAAAGAAATTCTAACTTCTGACAATTATTGGCGAAGATACATCCGTTTGAATTTGGAAACAGAAACTTAAAACGTCAATTTCTCGAATTGACTTTGAGACTACATATTTTCAGCTTTTGATGCAGAATCAAAATATATAAAAAGGGCTTCATAATGTTGAAAGAAATTCTAACTTTTGACAATTATTGGCGAAGATACAACCGTTTGAATTTGGAAACAGAAACTTAAAACGTCAATTTCTCGCAATGACTTCGAGACTACATATTTTCAGCTTTTGATGCAGAATCAAAATATATAAAAAGGGCTTCATAATGTTGAAAGAAATTCTAACTTCTGACAATTATTGGCGAAGATACATCCGTTTGAATTTGGAAACAGAAACTTAAAACGTCAATTTCTCGAAATGACTTTGAGACTACATATTTTCAGATTTTGATGCAGAGTCAAAATATATAAAAAGGGCTTCATAATGTTGAAAGAAATTCTGACTTCTGACAATTATTGGCGAAGATACATCCGTTTGAATTTGGAAACAGAAACTTAAAACGTCAATTTCTCGAAATGACTTCGAGACTACATATTTTCAGCTTTTGATGCAGAATCAAAATATATAAAAAGGGCTTCATAATGTTGAAAGAAATTCTAGCTTTTGACAATTATTGGCGATACAACCGTTTGAATTTGGAAACAGAGACGTAAAACGTCAAGGGTCTACCTTGAAATAAATGGCCATATCTTCGTCAAAAATTGCCCCATTTCAATTATAAAGGTGTTTTTAGAATTCACTTAACCTTTGAAACCAAACTGCTTTAAAATAATTTGACTTTCGACTCATTTAAGAAAGATATTAAGGGATATTCTTCGATTAATAGAAAATATAAGGCAAACATTAAATAGGGTCAACCTTAAAATAAATGGCCATATCTTCGTCAAAAATTGCCCCATTTCAATTATAAAGGTGTTTTTAGAATTCACTCGATCTTTGAAACAAAACTGCATTCAAATAATTTGACTTCCGACTCATCTAAGAAAGGTATTAAGGGATATTCTTCGATAAATAGAAAATATATGGAAAGTACTAAATAGGGTCTACCTTGAAATAAATGGCCATATCTTCGTCAAAAATTGCTCGATTTCAATTATAAAGGTGTTTTTAGAATTCACTTGATCTTTGGAACAAAACTGCATTAAAATAATTTGACTTTCGACTCATCTAAGAAAGATATTAAGGGATATTCTTCGATAAACAGAAAATATATGGAAAGCATTAAATAGGGTCTACCTTGAAATAAATAGCCATATCTTCGTCAAAAATTGCCCCATTTTAATTATAAGGCTGTTTTTAGAATTCACTTAATCTTTGAAACAAAACTGCGTTAAAATAATTTGACTTCCGACTCATCTAAGAAAGATATTAAGGGATATTCTTCGATAAATAGAAAATATATGGAAAGCATTAAATAGGGTCTACCTTGAAATAAATAGCCATATCTTCGTCAAAAATTGCCCCATTTCAATTATAAAGGTGTTTTTAGAATTCGCTTGATCTGTGAAACAAAACTGCATTAAAATAATTTGACTTCCGACTCATCTAAGAAAGATATTAAGGGATATTCTTCGATAAATAGAAAATATATGGAAAGCATTAAATAGGGTCTACCTTGAAATAAATGGCCATATCTTCGTCAAAAATTGCCACATTTTAATTATAAAGGTGTTTTAAGAATTCACTTCATCTTTGAAACAAAACTGCATTAAAATAATTTGACTTCCGGCTCATCTAAGAAAGGTATTAAGGGATATTCTTCAATAAATAGAAAATATATGGAAAGCATTAAATAGGGTCTACCTTGAAATAAATAGCCATATCTTCGTCAAAAATTGCCCCATTTCAATTATAAAGGTGTTTTTAGAATTCACTCGATCTGTGGAACAAAACTGCATAAAAATAATTTGACTTCCGACTCATCTAAGAAAGATATTAAGGGATATTCTTCGATAAACAGAAAATATATGGAAAGCATTAAATAAGGCCTACCTTGAAATAAATAGCCATATCTTCGTCAAAAATTGCCCCATTTCAATTATAAAGGTGTTTTTAGAATTCACTTAATCTTTGAAACAAAACTGCGTTAAAATAATTTGACTTCCGACTCATCTAAGAAAGATATTAAGGAATATTCTTCGACAAATAGAAAATATATGGAAAGCATTAAATAGGGTCTACCTTCCAATAAATGGCCAGATCTTCGTCAAAAATTGCCCCATTTCAATTATAAAGGTGTTTTTAGAATTCACTCGATCTGTGGAACAAAACTGCATTAAAATAATTTGACTTCCGACTCATCTAAGAAAGATATTAAGGGATATTCTTCGATAAATAGAAAAAATATATGGAAATTATTAAATAGGGTCTACCTTGAAATAAATGGCCATATCTTCATCAAAAATTGCCCCATTTCAATTATAAAGGTGGTTTTAGAATTCACTTAATCTTTGAAACAGAACTGCAT
The DNA here is from genome assembly GCF_018153295.1 of Drosophila grimshawi. Taxonomy (NCBI): domain Eukaryota; kingdom Metazoa; phylum Arthropoda; class Insecta; order Diptera; family Drosophilidae; genus Drosophila; species Drosophila grimshawi. The sequence goes on along the minus strand of NW_025063831.1, from coordinate 97,725 downwards.
TAAAATAATTTGTTTTTCGACTCATCTAAGAAAGATATTAAGGGATATTCTTCGATAAATAGAAAATATATGGAAAGCATTAAATAGGGTCAACCTTGAAATAAATGGCCATATCTTCGTCAAAAATTGCCCCATTTCAATTATAAAGGTGTTTTTAGAATTCACTCGATCTGTGGAACAAAATTGCATTAAAATAATTTGACTTCCGACTCATCTAAGAAAGATATTAAGGGATATTCTTCGATAAATAGAAAATATATGGAAAGCATTAAATAGGGTCTACCATATCTTCGTCAAAAATTGCCCACTTTCAATAATAAAGGTGTTTTTAGAATTCACTCGATCTGTGGAACAAAACTGCATTGAAATAATTTGACTTCCGACTCAGCTAAGAAATATATTAAGGGATATTCTTCGATTAATAGAAAATATAAGCCAAACATTAAATAGGCTCTACCTTGAAATAAATGGCAATATCTTCGTCAAAAATTGCCCCATTTCAAATATAAAATATATGGAAAGCATTAAATAGGGTCTACCTTGAAATAAATGGCCATATCTTCATCAAAAATTGCCCCATTTCAATTATAAAGGTGTTTTTAAAATTCACTCGATTTTTGGAACAAAAGTGCATTAAAATAATTTGACTTCCGACTCATCTAAGAAAGATATTAAGGGATATTCTTCGATTAATAGAAAATATAAGCCAAACATTAAATAGGGTCTACCTTGAAATAAATGGCCATATCTTCGTCAAAAATTGGCCCATTTCAATTATAAAGGTGTTTTTAGATTTCACTCAATCTTTGGAACAAAACTGCATTAAAATAATTTGACTTCCGACTCATCTAAGAAAGATATTAAGGGATATTCTTCGATAAATAGAAAATATATGGAAAGCAATAAATAAGGTCTACCTTGAAATAAATGGCCATATCTTCGTCAAAAATTGCCACATTTCAATTATAAAGGTGTTTTTAGAATTCACTTAATCTTTGGAACAAAACTGCATTAAAATAATTTGACTTCCGACTCATCTAAGAAAGATATTAAGGGATATTCGTCGATAAATAGAAAATATATGGAGAGCATTAAACAGGCTCTACCTTGAAATAAATGGCCATATCTTCGTCAAAAATTGCCCCATTTCAATCATAAAGGTGTTTTTAGATTTCACTTGATCTTTGGAAACAAACTGCATTAAAATAATTTTGACTTCCGACTAATCTAAGAAAGATATTAAGGGATATTCTTCGATAAAGAAAATATATGGAAAGCATTAAATAGGGTCAACCTTGAAATAAATGGCCATATCTTCGTCAAAAATTGCTCCATTTCAATTATAAAGGTGTTTTTAGAGTTTACTCGATCTTTGGAACAAAACTGCATTATAATAATTTGACTTCCGACTCATCTAAGAAAGATATTAAGGGATATTCTTCGATTAATAGAAAATATAAGCCAAACATTAAATAGGGTCTACCTTGAAATAAATGGCCATATCTTCGTCAAAAATTTCCCCATTTCAAATATAAGGGTGTTTTTAGAATTCACTCAATCTTTGAAACAAAACTGCATTAAAATAATTTGACTTCCGACTCATCTAAGAAAGATATTAAGGGATATTCTTCGATAAATAGAAAATATATGGAGAGCATTAAATAGGCTCTACCTTGAAATAAATGGCCATATCTTCGTCAAAAATTGCCCCATTTCAATTATAAAGGTGTTTTTAGATTTCACTCGATCTTTGGAACAAAACTGCATTAAAATAATTTGACTTCCGACTCATCTAAGAAAGGTATTAAGGGATATTCTTCGATAAATAGAAAATATATGGAAAGTATTAAATAGGGTCTACCTTGAAATAAATGACCATATCTTCGTCAAAAATTGCCCCATTTCAATTATAAAGGTGTTTTTAGAATTCACTCGATCTGTGGAACAAAACTGCATTAAAATAATTTGACTTCCGACTCATCTAAGAAAGATATTAAGGGATATTCTTCGATTAATAGAAAATATAAGCCAGACATTAAATAGGGTCAACCTTGAAATAAATGGCCATATCTTCGTCAAAAATTGCCCCATTTCAATTATAAAGGTGTTTTTAGAATTCACTTGATCTGTGGAACAAAACTGCATTAAAATAATTTGACTTCCGACTCATCTAAGAAAGATATTAAGGGATATTCTTCGATAAATAGAAAATATATATGGAAAGCATTAAATAGGGTCAACCTTGAAATAAATGGCCATATCTTCGTCAAAAATTGCCCCATTTCAATTATAAAGGTGTTTTTAGAATTCACTTGATCTGTGGAACAAAACTGCATTAAAATAATTTGACTTCCGACTCATCTAAGAAAGATATTAAGGGATATTCTTCGATTAATAGAAAATATAAGGCAAACATTAAATAGGGTCAACCTCGAAATAAATGGCCATATCTTCGTCAAAAATTGCCCCATTTCAATTATACAGGTGTTTTTAGATTTCACTCGATCTTTCGAAAAAAACTGCATTAAAATAATTTGACTTCCGACTCATCTAAGAAAGGTATTAAGGGATATTCTTCGATAAATAGAAAATAAATGGAAAGTATTAAATAGGGTCTACCTTGAAATAAATGGCCATATCTTCGTCAAAAATTGCCCCATTTCAATTATTAAGGTGTTTTTAGAATTCACTCGATCTTCGAAACAAAACTGCATTAAAATAATTTGACTTCCGACTCATCTAAGAAAGGTATTAAGGGATATTATTCGATAAATAAAAAATATATGGAAAGTATTAAATAGGGTCTACCTTGAAATAAATGGCCATATCTTCGTCAAAAATTTCCCCATTTCAATTATAAGGGTGTTTTTAGAATTCACTCAATCTTTGGAACAAAACTGCATTAAAATAATTTGACTTCCGACTCATCTAAGAAAGATATTAAGGGATATTCTTCGATAAATAGGAAATATATGGAAATCATTAAATAGGGTCTACCTTGAAATAAATGGCCATATCTTCGTCAAAAATTGCCCCATTTCAATCATAAAGGTGTTTTTAGATTTCACTTGATCTTTGAAACAAAACTGCATTAAAATAATTTGACTTCCGACTCATCTAAGAAAGATATTAAGGGATATTCTTCGATAAATAGAAAATATATGGAAAGTATTAAATAGGGTCTACCTTGAAATAAATGGCCATATCTTCGTCAAAAATTGCCCCATTTCAATTATAAAGGTGTTTTTAGAATTCACTTGATCTTTGGAAACAAACTGCATTAAAATAATTTGACTTCCGACTCATCTAAGAAAGATATTAAGGGATATTCTTCGATAAATAGAAAATATATGGAAAGCATTAAATAGGGTCAACCTTGAAATAAATGGCCATATCTTCGTCAAAAATTGCCCCATTTCAATTATAAAGGTGTTTTTAGAGTTCACTCGATCTTTGGAACAAAACTGCATTAAAATAATTTGACTTTCGACTCATCTAAGAAAGATATTAAGAGATATTCTTCGATTAATAGAAAATATAAGCCAGACATTAAATAGGGTCAACCTTGAAATAAATGGCCATATCTTCGTCAAAAATTGCCCCATTTCAATTATAAAGGTGTTTTTAGAATTCACTTGATCTGTGGAACAAAACTGCATTAAAATAATTTGACTTCCGACTCATCTAAGAAAGATATTAAGGGATATTCTTCGATAAATAGGAAATATATGGAAATCATTAAATAGGCTCTACCTTGAAATAAATGGCCATATCTTCGTCAAAAATTGCCCCATTTCAATTATAAAGGTGTTTTTAGATTTCACTTGATCTTTGAAACAAAACTGCATTAAAATAATTTGACTTCCGACTCATCTAAGAAAGATATTAAGGGATATTCTTCGATAAATAGAAAATATATGGAAAGTATTAAATAGGGTCTACCTTGAAATAAATGGCCATATCTTCGTCAAAAATTGCCCCATTTCAATTATAAAGGTGTTTTTAGAATTCACTTGATCTTTGGAAACAAACTGCATTAAAATAATTTGACTTCCGACTCATCTAAGAAAGATATTAAGGGATATTCTTCGATAAATAGAAAATATATGGAAAGCATTAAATAGGGTCAACCTTGAAATAAATGGCCATATCTTCGTCAAAAATTGCCCCATTTCAATTATAAAGGTGTTTTTAGAGTTTACTCGATCTTTGAAACAAAACTGCATTATAATAATTTGACTTCCGACTCATCTAAGAAAGATATTAAGGGATATTCTTCGATTAATAGAAAATATAAGCCAAACATTAAATAGGGTCAACCTTGAAATAAATGGCCATATCTTCGTCAAAAATTGCCCCATTTCAATTATAAAGGTGTTTTTAGAATTCACTTGATCTTTGGAAACAAACTGCATTAAAATAATTTGACTTCCGACTAATCTAAGAAAGATATTAAGGGATATTCTTCGATAAATAGAAAATATATGGAAAGCATTAAATAGGGTCAACCTTGAAATAAATGGCCATATCTTCGTCAAAAATTGCCCCATTTCAATTAGAAAGGTGTTTTTAGATTTCACTTGATCTTTGAAACAAAACTGCATTAAAATAATTTGACTTCCGACTCATCTAAGAAAGATATTAAGGGATATTCTTCGATAAATAGAAAATATATGGAAAGTATTAAATAGGGTCTACCTTGAAATAAATGGCCATATCTTCGTCAAAAATTGCCCCATTTCAATTATAAAGGTGTTTTTAGAATTCACTTGATCTTTGGAAACAAACTGCATTAAAATAATTTGACTTCCGACTAATCTAAGAAAGATATTAAGGGATATTCTTCGATAAATAGAAAATATATGGAAAGCATTAAATAGGGTCTACCTTGAAATAAATGGCCATATCTTCGTCAAAAATTGCTCCATTTCAATTATAAAGGTGTTTTTAGAGTTTACTCGATCTTTGAAACAAAACTGCATTATAATAATTTGACTTCCGACTCATCTAAGAAAGATATTAAGGGATATTCTTCGATTAATAGAAAATATAAGCCAAACATTAAATAGGGTCAACCTTGAAATAAATGGCCATATCTTCGTCAAAAATTGCCCCATTTCAATTATAAAGGTGTTTTTAGAATTCACTTGATCTTTGGAAACAAAACTGCATTAAAATAATTTGACTTCCGACTAATCTAAGAAAGATATTAAGGGATATTCTTCGATAAATAGAAAATATATGGAAAGCATTAAATAGGGTCAACCTTGAAATAAATGGCCATATCTTCGTCAAAAATTGCCCCATTTCAATCATAAAGGTGTTTTTAGATTTCACTTGATCTTTGAAACAAAACTGCTTTAAAATAATTTGACTTCCGACTCATCTAAGAAAGATATTAAGGGATATTCTTCGATAAATAGAAAATATATGGAAAGTATTAAATAGGGTCTACCTTGAAATAAATGGCCATATCTTCGTCAAAAATTGCCCCATTTCAATTATAAAGGTGTTTTTAGAATTCACTTGATCTTTGGAAACAAACTGCATTAAAATAATTTGACTTCCGACTCATCTAAGAAAGATATTAAGGGATATTCTTCGATTAATAGAAAATATATGGAAAGCATTAAATAGGGTCAACCTTGAAATAAATGGCCATATCTTCGTCAAAAATTGCCCCATTTCAATTATAAAGGTGTTTTTAGAATTCACTTGATCTGTGGAACAAAACTGCATTAAAATAATTTGACTTCCGACTCATCTAAGAAAGATATTAAGGGATATTCGTCGATAAATAGAAAATATATGGAGAGCATTAAATAGGCTCTACCTTGAAATAAATGGCCATATCTTCGTCAAAAATTGCCCCATTTCAATCATAAAGGTGTTTTTAGATTTCACTTGATCTTTGGAAACAAACTGCATTAAAATAATTTTGACTTCCGACTAATCTAAGAAAGATATTAAGGGATATTCTTCGATAAAGAAAATATATGGAAAGCATTAAATAGGGTCAACCTTGAAATAAATGGCCATATCTTCGTCAAAAATTGCTCCATTTCAATCATAAAGGTGTTTTTAGATTTCGCTTGATCTTTGAAACAAAACTGCATTAAAATAATTTGACTTCCGACTCATCTAAGAAAGATATTAAGGGATATTCTTCGATAAATAGAAAATATATGGAAAGCATTAAATAGGGTCAACCTTGAAATAAATGGCCATATCTTCGTCAAAAATTTCCCCATTTCAAATATAAGGGTGTTTTTAGAATTCACTCAATCTTTGAAACAAAACTGCATTAAAATAATTTGACTTCCGACTCATCTAAGAAAGATATTAAGGGATATTCTTCGATAAATAGAAAATATATGGAGAGCATTAAATAGGCTCTACCTTGAAATAAATGGCCATATCTTCGTCAAAAATTGCCCCATTTCAATTATAAAGGTGTTTTTAGATTTCAACCGATCTTTGGAACAAAACTGCATTAAAATAATTTGACTTCCGACTCATCTAAGAAAGGTATTAAGGGATATTCTTCGATAAATAGAAAATATATGGAAAGTATTAAATAGGGTCTACCTTGAAATAAATGACCATATCTTCGTCAAAAATTGCCCCATTTCAATTATAAAGGTGTTTTTAGAATTCACTTGATCTGTGGAACAAAACTAATTTAAAATAATTTGACTTCCGACTCATCTAAGAAAGATATTAAGGGATATTCTTCGATTAATAGAAAATATAAGCCAGACATTAAATAGGGTCAACCTTGAAATAAAAGGCCATATCTTCGTCAAAAATTGCCCCATTTCAATTATAAAGGTGTTTTTAGAATTCACTCAATCTTTGGAACAAAACTGCATTAAAATAATTTGACTTCCGACTCATCTAAGAAAGATATTAAGGGATATTCTTCGATAAATAGAAAATATATGGAAAGCATTAAATAGGGTCTACCTTGAAATAAATAGCCATATCTTCGTCAAAAATTGCCCCATTTCAATTAAAAAGGTGTTTTTAGAATTCACTCGATCTTTGAAACAAACCTGCATTAAAATAATTTGACTTCCGACTCATCTAAGAAAGATATTAAGGGATATTCTTCGATTAATAGAAAATATAAGGCAAACATTAAATAGGGTCAACCTTGAAATAAATGGCCATATCTTCGTCAAAAATAGCCCCATTTCAATTATAAAGGTGTTTTTAGATTTCACTCGATCTTTCGAAAAAAACTGCATTAAAATAATTTGACTTCCGACTCATCTAAGAAAGGTATTAAGGGATATTCTTCGATAAATAGAAAATATATGGAAAGTATTAAATAGGGTCTACCTTGAAATAAATGGCCATATCTTCGTCAAAAATTGCCCCATTTCAATTATAAAGGTGTTTTTAGAATTCACTCGATCTTTGAAACAAAACTGCATTAAAATAATTTGACTTCCGACTCATCTAAGAAAGATATTAAGGGATATTCTTCGATAAATAAAAAATATATGGAAAGTATTAAATAGGGTCTACCTTGAAATAAATGGCCATATCTTCGTCAAAAATTGCCCCATTTCAAATATAAAGGGTGTTTTTAGAATTCACTCAATCTTTGGAACAAAACTGCATTAAAATAATTTGACTTCCGACTCATCTAAGAAAGATATTAAGGGATATTCTTCGATAAATAGAAAATATATGGAAAGTATTAAATAGGGTCTACCTTGAAATAAATGGCCATATCTTCGTCAAAAATTGCCCCATTTCAATTATAAAGGTGTTTTTAGAATTCACTTGATCTTTGAAACAAAACTGCATTAAAATAATTTGACTTCCGACTCATCTAAGAAAGATATTAAGGGATATTCTTCGATAAATAGAAAATATATGGAAAGCATTAAATAGGGTCTACCTTGAAATAAATGGCCATATCTTCGTCAAAAATTGCCCCATTTCAATTATAAAGGTGTTTTTAGAGTTTACTCGATCTTTGGAACAAAACTGCATTAAAATAATTTGACTTCCGACTCATCTAAGAAAGATATTAAGGGATATTCTTCGATTAATAGAAAATATAAGCCAAACATTAAATAGGGTCAACCTTGAAATAAATGGCCATATCTCCGTCAAAAATTGCCCCATTTCATTATGAAGGTGCTTTTAGAATTCGGCTTGATCTTTCGAACAAAACTGCATAAAAATAATTTGACTTCCGACTCATCTAAGAAAGATATTAAGGGATATTCTTCGATATATAGAAAATATAAGGCAAACATTAAATAGGGTCAACCTTGAAATAAATGGCCATATCTTCGTCAAAAATTGCCCCATTTTAATTATAAAGGTGTTTTTAGATTTGGCTCGATCTTTGGAACAAAACTGCATTAAAATAATTTGACTTCCGACTCATCTAAGAAAGATATTAAGGGATATTCTTCGATAAATAGAAAATATATGGAAAGCATTAAATAGGGTCTACCTTGAAATAAATGGCCATATCTTCGTCAAAAATTGCCCCATTTCAATTATAAAGGTGTTTTTAGATTTCACTTGATCTTTGAAACAAAACTGCATTAAAATAATTTGACTTCCGACTCATCTAAGAAAGATATTAAGGGATATTCTTCGATAAATAGAAAATATATGGAAAGCATTAAATAGGGTCAACCTTGAAATAAATGGCCATATCTTCGTCAAAAATTGCCCCATTTCAATTATAAAGGTGTTTTTAGAATTCACTTGATCTTTGGAACAAAACTGCATTAAAATAATTTGACTTCCGACTCATCTAAGAAAGATATTAAGGGATATTCTTCGATAAATAGAAAATATATGGAAAGCATTAAATAGGGTCTACCTTGAAATAAATGGCCATATCTTCGTCAAAAATTGCCCCATTTCAATTATAAAGGTGTTTTTAGAATTTCACTTGATCTTTGAAACAAAACTGCATTAAAATAATTTGACTTCCGACTCATCTAAGAAAGATATTAAGGGATATTCTTCGATAAATAGAAAATATATGGAAAGCATTAAATAGGGTCTACCTTGAAATAAATGGCCATATCTTCGTCAAAAATTGCCCCATTTCAATTATAAAGGTGTTTTTAGAATTCACTCAATCTTTGAAACAAAACTGCATTAAAATAATTTGACTTCCGACTCATCTAAGAAAGATATTAAGGGATATTCTTCGATAAATAGAAAATATATGGAGAGCATTAAATAGGGTCTACCTTGAAATAAATGGCCATATCTTCGTCAAAAATTGCCCCATTTCAATTATAAAGGTGTTTTTAGATTTCAACTCGATCTTTGGAACAAAACTGCATTAAAATAATTTGACTTCCGACTCATCTAAGAAAGGTATTAAGGGATATTCTTCGATAAATAGAAAATATATGGAAAGTATTAAATAGGGTCTACCTTGAAATAAATGGCCATATCTTCGTCAAAAATTGCCCCATTTCAATTATAAAGGTGTTTTTAGAATTCACTTGATCTTTGGAACAAAACTGCATTAAAATAATTTGACTTTCGACTCATCTAAGAAAGATATTAAGGGATATTCTTCGATTAATAGAAAATATAAGGCAAGACATTAAATAGGGTCAACCTTGAAATAAATGGCCATATCTTCGTCAAAAATTGCCCCATTTCAATTATAAAGGTGTTTTTAGAATTCACTCAATCTTTGGAACAAAACTGCATTAAAATAATTTGACTTCCGACTCATCTAAGAAAGATATTAAGGGATATTCTTCGATAAATAGAAAATATATGGAAAGCATTAAATAGGGTCTACCTTGAAATAAATGGCCATATCTTCGTCAAAAATTGCCCCATTTCAATTATAAAGGTGTTTTTAGAATTCACTCGATCTTTGAAACAAAACTGCATTAAAATAATTTGACTTCCGACTCATCTAAGAAAGATATTAAGGGATATTCTTCGATAAATAGAAAATATATGGAAAGCATTAAATAGGGTCTACCTTGAAATAAATGGCCATATCTTCGTCAAAAAATGCCCCATTTCAATTATAAAGGTGTTTTTAGATTTCACTCGATCTTTTGAAAAAAAACTGCATTAAAATAATTTGACTTCCGACTCATCTAAGAAAGATATTAAGGGATATTCTTCGATAAATAGAAAATATATGGAAAGTATTAAATAGGGTCTACCTTGAAATAAATGGCCATATCTTCGTCAAAAATTGCCCCATTTCAATTATAAAGGTGTTTTTAGAATTCACTCGATCTTTGAAACAAAACTGCATTAAAATAATTTGACTTCCGACTCATCTAAGAAAGATATTAAGGGATATTCTTCGATAAATAGAAAATATATGGAAAGCATTAAATAGGGTCTACCTTGAAATAAATGGCCATATCTTCGTCAAAAATTGCCCCATTTCAATTATAAAGGTGTTTTTAGAATTCACTCAATCTTTGAAACAAAACTGCATTAAAATAATTTGACTTCCGACTCATCTAAGAAAGATATTAAGGGATATTCTTCGATAAATAGGAAATATATGGAAATCATTAAATAGGGTCTACCTTGAAATAAATGGCCATATCTTCGTCAAAAATTGCCCCATTTCAATTATAAAGGTGTTTTTAGATTTCACTCGATCTTTGAAACAAAACTGCATTAAAATAATTTGACTTCCGACTCATCTAAGAAAGATATTAAGGGATATTCTTCGATAAATAGAAAATATATGGAAAGCATTAAATAGGGTCTACCTTGAAATAAATGGCCATATCTTCGTCAAAAATTGCCCCATTTCAATTATAAAGGTGTTTTTAGATTTCACTCGATCTTTGGAACAAAACTGCATTAAAATAATTTGACTTCCGACTCATCTAAGAAAGATATTAAGGGATATTCTTCGATAAATAGAAAATATATGGAAAGTATTAAATAGGGTCTACCTTGAAATAAATGGCCATATCTTCGTCAAAAATTGCCCCATTTCAATTATAAAGGTGTTTTTAGAATTCACTCGATCTTTGGAACAAAACTGCATTAAAATAATTTGACTTCCGACTCATCTAAGAAAGATATTAAGGGATATTCTTCGATTAATAGAAAATATATGGAAAGCATTAAATAGGGTCTACCTTGAAATAAATGGCCATATCTTCGTCAAAAATTGCCCCATTTCAATTATAAAGGTGTTTTTAGAATTCACTTGATCTTTGGAACAAAACTGCATTAAAATAATTTGACTTCCGACTCATCTAAGAAAGATATTAAGGGATATTCTTCGATAAATAGAAAATATATGGAAAGCATTAAATAGGGTCTACCTTGAAATAAATGGCCATATCTTCGTCAAAAATTGCCCCATTTCAATTATAAAGGTGTTTTTAGAATTCACTCGATCTTTGGAACAAAACTGCATTAAAATAATTTGACTTCCGACTCATCTAAGAAAGATATTAAGGGATATTCTTCGATAAATAGAAAATATATGGAAAGCATTAAATAGGGTCTACCTTGAAATAAATGGCCATATCTTCGTCAAAAATTGCCCCATTTCAATTATAAAGGTGTTTTTAGAATTCACTCGATCTTTGAAACAAAACTGCATTAAAATAATTTGACTTTCGACTCATCTAAGAAAGATATTAAGGGATATTCTTCGATAAATAGAAAATATATGGAAAGCATTAAATAGGGTCTACCTTGAAATAAATGGCCATATCTTCGTCAAAAATTGCCCCATTTCAATTATAAAGGTGTTTTTAGAATTCACTCGATCTTTGCAACAAAAACTGCATTAAAATAATTTGACTTCCGACTCATCTAAGAAAGATATTAAGGGATATTCTTCGATAAATAGAAAATATATGGAAAGCATTAAATAGGGTCTACCTTGAAATAAATGGCCATATCTTCGTCAAAAATTGCCCCATTTCAATTATAAAGGTGTTTTTAGAATTCACTCGATCTTTGAAACAAAACTGCATTAAAATAATTTGACTTCCGACTCATCTAAGAAAGATATTAAGGGATATTCTTCGATTAATAGAAAAATATAAGCCAGACATTAAATAGGGTCAACCTTGAAATAAATGGCCATATCTTCGTCAAAAATTTCCCCATTTCAATTATAAGGGTGTTTTTAGAATTCACTCGATCTGTGCAACAAAACTGCATTAAAATAATTTGTGTAAATAATTTTCGGGTAAATCATATAAGAAAGGTATTAAGGGATATTCTTCGATAAATAGAAAATATATGGAAAGTATTAAATAGGGTCTACCTTGAAATAAATGGCCATATCTTCGTCAAAAATTGCCCCATTTCAATTATTAAGGTGTTTTTAGAATTCACTCGATCTTTGGAACAAAACTGCATTAAAATAATTTGACTTCCGACTCATCTAAGAAAGATATTAAGGGATATTCTTCGATTAATAGAAAATATAAGCCAGACATTAAATAGGGTCAACCTTGAAATAAATGGCCATATCTTCGTCAAAAATTGCCCCATTTCAATTATAAAGGTGTTTTTAGAATTCACTCGATCTTTGGAACAAAACTGCATTAAAATAATTTGACTTCCGACTCATCTAAGAAAGATATTAAGGGATATTCTTCGATAAATAGAAAATATATGGAAAGCATTAAATAGGGTCTACCTTGAAATAAATGGCCATATCTTCGTCAAAAATTGCCCCATTTCAATTATAAAGGTGTTTTTAGAATTCACTCGATCTTTGGAACAAAACTGCATTAAAATAATTTGACTTCCGACTCATCTAAGAAAGATATTAAGGGATATTCTTCGATAAATAGAAAATATATGGAAAGCATTAAATAGGGTCTACCTTGAAATAAATGGCCATATCTTCGTCAAAAATTGCCCCATTTCAATTATAAAGGTGTTTTTAGAATTCACTCGATCTTTGGAACAAAACTGCATTAAAATAATTTGACTTCCGACTCATCTAAGAAAGATATTAAGGGATATTCTTCGATTAATAGAAAATATAAGCCAGACATTAAATAGGGTCAACCTTGAAATAAATGGCCATATCTTCGTCAAAAATTGCCCCATTTCAATTATAAAGGTGTTTTTAGAATTCACTTGATCTTTGGAACAAAACTGCATTAAAATAATTTGACTTCCGACTAATCTAAGAAAGATATTAAGGGATATTCTTTGATTAACAGAAAATATATGGAAAGTATTAAATAGGGTCTACCTTGAAATAAATGGCCATATCTTCGTCAAAAATTGCCCCATTTCAATTATAAAGGTGTTTTTAGAATTCACTCGATCTTTGGAACAAAACTGCATTAAAATAATTTGACTTCCGACTCATCTAAGAAAGATATTAAGGGATATTCTTCGATAAATAGAAAATATATGGAAAGCATTAAATAGGGTCTACCTTGAAATAAATGGCCATATCTTCGTCAAAAATTGCCCCATTTCAATTATAAAGGTGTTTTTAGAATTCACTCGATCTTTGAAACAAAACTGCATTAAAATAATTTGACTTCCGACTCATCTAAGAAAGATATTAAGGGATATTCTTCGATTAAATAGAAAATATATGGAAAGCATTAAATAGGGTCTACCTTGAAATAAATGGCCATATCTTCGTCAAAAATTGCCCCATTTCAATTATAAAGGTGTTTTTAGAATTCACTCGATCTTTGGAACAAAACTGCATTAAAATAATTTGACTTCCGACTCATCTAAGAAAGATATTAAGGGATATTCTTCGATTAATAGAAAATATATGGAAAGCATTAAATAGGGTCTACCTTGAAATAAATGGCCATATCTTCGTCAAAAATTGCCCCATTTCAATTATAAAGGTGTTTTTAGAATTCACTCGATCTTTGAAACAAAACTGCATTAAAATAATTTGACTTCCGACTCATCTAAGAAAGATATTAAGGGATATTCTTCGATAAATAGAAAATATATGGAAAGTATTAAATAGGGTCTACCTTGAAATAAATGGCCATATCTTCGTCAAAAATTGCCCCATTTCAATTATAAAGGTGTTTTTAGAATTCACTCGATCTTTGGAACAAAACTGCATTAAAATAATTTGACTTCCGACTCATCTAAGAAAGATATTAAGGGATATTCTTCGATAAATAGAAAATATATGGAAAGCATTAAATAGGGTCTACCTTGAAATAAATGGCCATATCTTCGTCAAAAATTGCCCCATTTCAATTATAAAGGTGTTTTTAGAGTTCACTCGATCTTTGAAACAAAACTGCATTAAAATAATTTGACTTCCGACTCATCTAAGAAAGATATTAAGGGATATTCTTCGATAAATAGAAAATATATGGAAAGCATTAAATAGGGTCTACCTTGAAATAAATGGCCATATCTTCGTCAAAAATTGCCCCATTTCAATTATAAAGGTGTTTTTAGAATTCACTCGATCTTTGGAACAAAACTGCATTAAAATAATTTGACTTCCGACTCATCTAAGAAAGATATTAAGGGATATTCTTCGATAAATAGAAAATATATGGAAAGCATTAAATAGGGTCTACCTTGAAATAAATGGCCATATCTTCGTCAAAAATTGCCCCATTTCAATTATAAAGGTGTTTTTAGAATTCACTCGATCTTTGAAACAAAACTGCATTAAAATAATTTGACTTCCGACTCATCTAAGAAAGATATTAAGGGATATTCTTCGATTAAATAGAAAATATATGGAAAGCATTAAATAGGGTCTACCTTGAAATAAATGGCCATATCTTCGTCAAAAATTGCCCCATTTCAATTATAAAGGTGTTTTTAGAATTCACTCGATCTTTCGAAACAAAACTGCATTAAAATAATTTGACTTCCGACTCATCTAAGAAAGATATTAAGGGATATTCTTCGATAAATAGAAAATATATGGAAAGTATTAAATAGGGTCTACCTTGAAATAAATGGCCATATCTTCGTCAAAAATTGCCCCATTTCAATTATAAAGGTGTTTTTAGAATTCACTCGATCTTTGGAACAAAACTGCATTAAAATAATTTGACTTCCGACTCATCTAAGAAAGATATTAAGGGATATTCTTCGATTAATAGAAAATATAAGCCAGACATTAAATAGGGTCAACCTTGAAATAAATGGCCATATCTTCGTCAAAAATTGCCCCATTTCAATTATAAAGGTGTTTTTAGAATTCACTCGATCTTTGGAACAAAAACTGCATTAAAATAATTTGACTTCCGACTCATCTAAGAAAGATATTAAGGGATATTCTTCGATAAATAGAAAATATATGGAAAGCATTAAATAGGGTCTACCTTGAAATAAATGGCCATATCTTCGTCAAAAATTGCCCCATTTCAATTATAAAGGTGTTTTTAGAATTCACTCGATCTTTGAAACAAAACTGCATTAAAATAATTTGACTTCCGACTCATCTAAGAAAGATATTAAGGGATATTCTTCGATAAATAGAAAATATAAGGAAAGACATTAAATAGGGTCTACCTTGAAATAAATGGCCATATCTTCGTCAAAAATTGCCCCATTTCAATTATAAAGGTGTTTTTAGAATTCACTCGATCTTTGGAACAAAACTGCATTAAAATAATTTGACTTCCGACTCATCTAAGAAAGATATTAAGGGATATTCTTCGATAAATAGAAAATATATGGAAAGCATTAAATAGGGTCTACCTTGAAATAAATGGCCATATCTTCGTCAAAAATTGCCCCATTTCAATTATAAAGGTGTTTTTAGAATTCACTCGATCTTTGAAACAAAACTGCATTAAAATAATTTGACTTCCGACTCATCTAAGAAAGATATTAAGGGATATTCTTCGATTAATAGAAAATATAAGCCAGACATTAAATAGGGTCAACCTTGAAATAAATGGCCATATCTTCGTCAAAAATTGCCCCATTTCAATTATAAAGGTGTTTTTAGAATTCACTCGATCTTTGGAACAAAACTGCATTAAAATAATTTGAAAACTTCCGGAACTCATCTAAGAAAGATATTAAGGGATATTCTTCGATAAATAGAAAATATATGGAAAGCATTAAATAGGGTCTACCTTGAAATAAATGGCCATATCTTCGTCAAAAATTGCCCCATTTCAATTATAAAGGTGTTTTTAGAATTCACTCGATCTTTGGAACAAAACTGCATTAAAATAATTTGACTTCCGACTCATCTAAGAAAGATATTAAGGGATATTCTTCGATTAATAGAAAATATAAGCCAGACATTAAATAGGGTCAACCTTGAAATAAATGGCCATATCTTCGTCAAAAATTGCCCCATTTCAATTATAAAGGTGTTTTTAGAATTCACTTGATCTTTGGAACAAAACTGCATTAAAATAATTTGACTTCCGACTCATCTAAGAAAGATATTAAGGGATATTCTTCGATAAATAGAAAATATATGGAAAGCATTAAATAGGGTCTACCTTGAAATAAATGGCCATATCTTCGTCAAAAATTGCCCCAGTTCAATTATAAAGGTGTTTTTAGAAGTCACTCGATCTGTGGAACAAAACTGCATTAAAATAATTTGACTTCCGACTCATCTAAGAAAGATATTAAGGGATATTCTTCGATAAATAGAAAATATATGGAAAGCATTAAATAGGCTCTACCTTGAAATAAATGGCCATATCTTCGTCAAAAATTGCCACATTTCAATTATAAAGGTGTTTTTAGAATTCACTCGATCTTTGGAACAAAATTGCATTAAAATAATTTGACTTCCGACTCATCTAAGAAAGATATTAAGGGATATTCTTTGATTAACAGAAAATATATGGAAAGTATTAAATAGGGTCTACCTTGAAATAAATGGCCATATCTTCGTCAAAAATTGCCCCATTTCAATTATAAAGGTGTTTTTAGAATTCACTCAATCTTTGAAACAAAACTGCATTAAAATAATTTGACTTCCGACTCATCTAAGAAAGATATTAAGGGATATTCTTCGATAAATAGAAAATATATGGAAAGCATTAAATAGGGTCTACCTTGAAATAAATGGCCATATCTTCGTCAAAAATTGCCCCATTTCAATTATAAAGGTGTTTTTAGAATTCACTCGATCTTTGGAACAAAACTGCATTAAAATAATTTGACTTCCGACTCATCTAAGAAAGATATTAAGGGATATTCTTCGATAAATAGAAAATATATGGAAAGCATTAAATAGGGTCTACCTTGAAATAAATGGCCATATCTTCGTCAAAAATTGCCCCATTTCAACTATAAAGGTGTTTTTAGAATTCACTCGATCTTTGAAACAAAACTGCATTAAAATAATTTGACTTTCGACTCATCTAAGAAAGATATTAAGGGATATTCTTCGACAAATAGAAAATATATGGAAAGCATTAAATAGGGTCTACCTTGAAATAAATGGCCATATCTTCGTCAAAAATTGCCTTATTTCAATTATAAAGGTGTTTTTAGAATTCACTTGATCTTTTGAAAAAAACTGCATTAAAATAATTTGACTTCCGACTCATCTAAGAAAGGTATTAAGGGATATTCTTCGATAAATAGAAAATATATGGAAAGTATTAAATAGGGTCTACCTTGAAATAAATGGCCATATCTTCGTCAAAAATTGCCCCATTTCAATTATAAAGGTGTTTTTAGAATTCACTCGATCTTTGAAACAAAACTGCATTAAAATAATTTGACTTCCGACTCATCTAAGAAAGATATTAAGGGATATTCTTCGATTAATAGAAAATATAAGCCAAACATTAAATAGGGTCTACCTTGAAATAAATGGCCATATCTTCGTCAAAAATTGCCACACTTCAATTATAAAGGTGTTTTTAGAGTTAACTCGATCTTTGAAACAAAACTGCGTTAAAATAATTTGACTTTCGACTCATCTAAGAAAGATATTAAGGGATATTCTTCGACAAATAGAAAATATATGGAAAGCATTAAATAGGGTCTACCTTGAAATAAATAGGCCACATCTTCGTCAAAAATTGCCTTATTTCAATTATAAAGGTGTTTTTAGAATTCACTTGATCTTTCGAAAAAAACTGCATTAAAATAATTTGACTTCCGACTCATCTAAGAAAGGTATTAAGGGATATTCTTCGATAAATAGAAAATATATCGAAAGTATTAAATAGGGTCTACCTTGAAATAAATGGCCATATCATCGTCAAAAATTGCCCCATTTCAATTATAAAGGTGTTTTTAGAATTCACTCGATCTTTGAAACAAAACTGCATTAAAATAATTTGACTTCCGACTCATCTAAGAAAGATATTAAGGGATATTCTTCGATAAATAGAAAATATAAGCCAAACATTAAATAGGGTCTACCTTGAAATAAATGGCCATATCTTCGTCAAAAATTTCCCCATTTCAATTATAAAGGTGTTTTTAGAATTCACTCGATCTTTGAAACAAAACTGCATTAAAATAATTTGACTTCCGACTCATCTAAGAAAGATATTAAGGGATATTCTTCGATAAATAGAAAATATATGGAAATCATTAAATAGGGTCTACCTTGAAATAAATGACCATATCTTCGTCAAAAATTGCCCCATTTCAATTATAAAGGTGTTTTTAGAATTCACTCGATCTGTGGAACAAAACTGCATTAAAATAATTTGACTTCCGACTCATCTAAGAAAGATATTAAGGGATATTCTTCGATAAATAGAAAATATATGGAAAGCATTAAATAGGGTCTACCTTGAAATAAATGGCCATATCTTCGTCAAAAATTGCCATATTTCAATTATAAAGGTGTTTTTAGAATTCACTTGATCTTTGAAACAAAACTGCATTAAAATAATTTGACTTCCGACTCATCTAAGCAAGATATTAAGGGATATTCTTTGATTAACAGAAAATATATGGAAGGTATTAAATAGGGTCTACCTTGAAATAAATGGCCATATCTTCGTCAAAAATTGCCCCATTTCAATTATAAAGGTGTTTTTAGAATTAACTCGATCTTTGGAACAAAACTGCATTAAAATAATTTGACTTCCGAGTCATCTAAGAAAGATATTAAGGGATATTCTTCGATTAATGGAAAATATAAGCCAAACATTAAATAGGGTCTACCTTGAAATAAATGGCCATATCTTCGTCAAAAATTGCCCCATTTCAATTATAAAGGTGTTTTTAGAGTTTACTCGATCTTTGAAACAAAACTGCGTTAAAATAATTTGACTTTCGACTCATCTAAGAAAGATATTAAGGGATATTCTTCGACAAATAGAAAATATATGGAAAGCATTAAATAGGGTCTACCTTGAAATAAATAGCCACATCTTCGTCAAAAATTGCCTTATTTCAATTATAAAGGTGTTTTTAGAATTCACTTGATCTTTCGAAAAAAACTGCATTAAAATAATTTGACTTCCGACTCATCTAAGAAAGGTATTAAGGGATATTCTTCGATAAATAGAAAATATATGGAAAGTATTAAATAGGGTCTACCTTGAAATAAATGGCCATATCTTCGTCTAAAATTGCCCCATTTCAATTAAAAAGGTGTTTTTAGAATTCACTCGATCTTTGGAACAAAACTGCATTAAAATAATTTGACTTCCGACTCATCTAAGAAAGATATTAAGGGATATTCTTCGATTAATAGAAAATATAGGCCAGACGTTAAATAGGGTCAACCTTGAAATAAATGGCCATATCTTCGTCAAAAATTTCCCCATTTCAATTATAAGGGTGTTTTTAGAATTGACTCAATCTTTGGAACAAAACTGCATTAAAATAATTTGACTTCCGACTCATCTAAGAAAGATATTAAGGGATATTCTTCGATAAATAGGAAATATATGGAAAGCATTAAATAGGGTCTACCTTGAAATAAATGGCCATATCTTCGTCAAAAATTGCCCCATTTCAATTAAAAAGGTGTTTTTAGATTTCACTCGATCTTTGAAACAAAACTGCATTAAAATAATTTGACTTCCGACTCATCTAAGAAAGATATTAAGGGATATTCTTCGATAAATAGCAAATATATGGAAAGCATTAAATAGGGTCTACCTTGAAATAAATGACCATATCTTCGTCAAAAATTGCCCCATTTCATTTATAAAGGTGTTTTTAGAATTCACTCGATCTTTGGAACAAAACTGCATTAAAATAATTTGACTTCCGACTCATCTAAGAAAGATATTAAGGGATATTCTTCGATTAATAGAAAATATAAGCCAGACATTAAATAGGGTCAACCTTGAAATAAATGGCCATATCTTCATCAAAAATTGCCCCATTTCAATTATAAAGGTGTTTTTAGAATTCACTCAACCTTTGGAACAAAACTGCATTAAAATAATTTGACTTCCGACTCATCTAAGAAAGATATTAAGGGATATTCTTCGATAAATAGAAAATATATGGAAAGCATTAAATAGGGTCTACCTTGAAATAAATGACCATATCTTCGTCAAAAATTGCCCTATTTCAATTATAGAGGTGTTTTTAGAATTCACTCGATCTGTGAAACAAAACTGCATTAAAATAATTTGACTTTCGACTCATCTAAGAAAGATATTAAGGGATATTCTTCGATAAATAGAAAATATATGGAAAGCATTAAATAGGATCTACCTTGAAATAAATGGCCATATCTTCGTCAAAAATTGCCACATTTCAATTATAAAGGTGTTTTTAGAATTCACTCGATCTTTGAAAGAAAACTGCATTAAAATATTTTGACTTCCGACTCATCTAAGAAAGATATTAAGGGATATTCTTTGATTAACAGAAAATATATGGAAAGTATTAAATAGGGTCTACCTTGAAATAAATGGCCATATCTTCGTCAAAAATTGCCCCATTTCAATTATAAAGGTGTTTTTAGAATTCACTCGATCTTTGGAACAAAACTGCATTAAAATAATTTGTCTTCCGACTCATCTAAGAAAGATATTAAGGGATATTCTTTGATTAACAGAAAATATATGGAAAGTATTAAATAGGGTCTACCTTGAAATAAATGGCCATATCTTCGTCAAAAATTGCCCCATTTCAATTATAAAGGTGTTTTTAGAATTCACTCAATCTTTGAAACAAAACTGCATTAAAATAATTTGACTTTCGACTCATCTAAGAAAGATATTAAGGGATATTCTTCGATAAATAGAAAATATATGGAAAGCATTAAATAGGGTCTACCTTGAAATAAATGACCATATCTTCGTCAAAAATTGCCCCATTTCAATTATAAAGGTGTTTTTAGAATTCACTTGATCTGTGGAACAAAACTGCATTAAAATAATTTGTCTTTCGACTCATCTAAGAAAGATATTAAGGGATATTCTTCGATAAATAGAAAATATATGGAAAGCATTAAATAGGGTCTACCTTGAAATAAATGGTCATATCTTCGTCAAAAATTGCCACATTTCAATTATAAAGGTGTTTTTAAAGTTTACTCGATCTTTGAAACAAAACTGCGTTAAAATAATTTGACTTTCGACTCATCTAAGAAAGATATTAAGGGATATTCTTCGACAAATAGAAAATATATGGAAAGCATTAAATAGGGTCTACCTTGAAATAAATAGCCATATCTTCGTCAAAAATTGCCCCATTTCAATTATAAAAGTGTTTTTAGAATTCACTCGATCTTTGGAACAACACTGCATTAAAATAATTTGACTTTCGACTCATCTAAGAAAGATATTAAGGGATATTCTTTGATTAACAGAAAATATATGGAAAGTATTAAATAGGGTCTACCTTGAAATAAATGGCCATATCTTCGTCAAAAAATGCCCCATTTCATTTATAAAGATGTTTTTAGAATTCACTCGATCTTTGGAACAAAACTGCATTAAAATAATTTGACTTCCGACTCATCTAAGAAAGATATTAAGGGATATTCTTCGATAAATAGAAAATATATGGAAAGCATTAAATAGGCTCTACCTTGAAATAAATGGCCATATCTTCGTCAAACAGTGCCCCATTTCAATTATAAAGGTGTGTTTAGAATTCACTTAATCTTTGGAACAAAACTGCATTAAAATAATTTGACTTCCGACTCATCTAAGAAAGATATTAAGGGATATTCTTCGATAAATAGAAAATATATGGAAAGCATTAAATAGGCTCTACCTTGAAATAAATGGCCATATCTTCGTCACAAATTACCCCATTTCAATTTTAAAGGTGTTTTTAGATTTCACTTGATCTTTGAAACAAAACTGCATTAAAATAGTTTGACTTCCGACTCATCTAAGAAAGGTATTAAGGGATATTCTTCGATAAATAGAAAATATATGGAAAGTATTAAATAGGGTCTACCTTGAAATAAATGGCCATATCTTCGTCAAAAATTGCCCCATTTCAATTATGAAGGTGTTTTTAGATTTCACTCGATCTTTGGAACAAAACTGCATTAAAATAATTTGACTTCCGACTCATCTAAGAAAGGTATTAAGGGATATTCTTCGATAAATAGAAAATATATGGAAAGTATTAAATAGGGTCTACCTTGAAATAAATGGCCATATCTTCGTCAAAAATTGCCCCATTTCAATTATATTGGTGTTTTTAGAATTCACTCGATCTTTGGAATAAAACTGTATCAAAATAATTTGACTTCCGACTCATCTAAGAA
Source organism: Drosophila grimshawi (assembly GCF_018153295.1). Taxonomy (NCBI): domain Eukaryota; kingdom Metazoa; phylum Arthropoda; class Insecta; order Diptera; family Drosophilidae; genus Drosophila; species Drosophila grimshawi. The sequence goes on along the minus strand of NW_025063831.1, from coordinate 75,104 downwards.
AGATATTAAGGGATATCAAATAGAAAATATAAGCCAGACATTAAATAGGGTCAACCTTGAAATAAATGGCCATATCTTCGTCAAAAATTGCCACATTTCAATTATAAAGGTGTTTTTAGAATTCACTCGATCTTTGAAACAAAACTGCATTAAAATAATTTGACTTCCGACTCATCTAAGAAAGATATTAAGGGATATTCTTTGATTAACAGAAAATATATGGAAAGTATTAAATAGGGTCTACCTTGAAATAAATGGCCATATCTTCGTCAAAAATTGCCCCATTTCAATTATAAAGGTGTTTTTAGAATTCACTCGATCTTTGGAACAAAACTGCATTAAAATAATTTGTCCTCCGACTCATCTAAGAAAGATATTAAGGAATATTCTTTGATTAACAGAAAATATATGGAAAGTATTAAATAGGGTCTACCGTGAAATAAATGGCCATATCTTCGTCAAAAATTGACCCATTTCAATTATAAAGGTGTTTTTAGAATTCACACAATCTTTGAAACAAAACTGCATTAAAATAATTTGACTTCCGACTCATCTAAGAAAGATATTAAGGGATATTCTTCGATAAATAGAAAATATATGGAAAGCATTAAATAGGGTCTACCTTGAAATAAATGACCATATCTTCGTCAAAAATTGCCCCATTTCAATTATAAAGGTGTTTTTAGAATTCACTTGATCTGTGGAACAAAACTGCATTAAAATAATTTGACTTCCGACTCATCTAAGAAAGATATTAAGGGATACTCTTCGATAAATAGAAAATATATGGAAAGCATTAAATAGGGTCTACCTTGAAATAAATGACCATATCTTCGTCAAAAATTGCCACATTTCAATTATAAAGGTGTTTTTAAAGTTTACTCGATCTTTGAAACAAAACTGCGTTAAACTAATTTGACTTTCGGCTCATCTAAGAAAGATATTAAGGGATATTCTTCGACAAATAGAAAATATATGGAAAGCATTAAATAGGGTCTACCTTGAAATAAATGGCCATATCTTCGTCAAAAATTGCCCCATTTCAATTATAAAAGTGTTTTTAGAATTCACTTGATCTTTGGAACAACACTGCATTAAAATAATTTGACTTTCGACTCATCTAAGAAAGATATTAAGGGATATTCTTTGATTAACAGAAAATATATGGAAAGTATTAAATAGGGTCTACCTTGAAATAAATGGCCATATCTTCGTCAAAAATTGCCCCATTTCAATTATAAAGGTGTTTTTAGAATTCACTCGATCTTTGGAACAAAACTGCATTAAAATAATTTGACTTCCGACTCATCTAAGAAGGATATTAAGGGATATTCTTCGATTAATAGAAAATATAAGCTAGACATTAAATAGGGTCAACCTTGAAATAAATGGCCATATCTTCGTCAAAAATTGCCCCATTTCAATTATAAAGGTGTTTTTAGAATTCCCTCAATCTTTGAAACAAAACTGCATTAAAATAATTTGACTTCCGACTCATATAAGAAAGATATTAAGGGATATTCTTCGATAAATAGAAATTATATGGAAAGCATTAAATAGGCTCTACCTTGAAATAAATGGCCATATCTTCGTCACAAATTACCCCATTTTAATTTTGAAGGTGTTCTTAGATTTCACTTGATCTTTGAAACAAAACTGCATTAAAATAATTTGACTTCCGACTCATCTAAGAAAGGTATTAAGGGATATTCCTCGATATATAGAAAATATATGGAAAGTATTAAATAGGGTCTACCTTGAAATAAATGGCCATATCTTCGTCAAAAATTGCCCCATTTCAATTATAAAGGTGTTTTTAGATTTCACTCAATCTTTGGAACAAAACTGCATTAAAATAATTTGACTTCCGACTCATCTAAGAAAGGTATTAAGGGATATTCCTCGATAAATAGAAAATATATGGAAAGTATTAAATAGGGTCTACCTTGAAATAAATGGCCATATCTTCGTCAAAAATTGCCCCATTTCAATTATAAAGGTGTTTTTAGAATTCACTCGATCTTTGGAACAAAACTGTATTAAAATAATTTGACTTCCGACTCATCTAAGAAAGATATTAAGGGATATTCTTCGATTAATAGAAAATATAAGCCAAACATTAAATAGGGTCAACCTTGAAATAAATGGCCATATCTTCGTCAAATATTCCGCATTTCAATTATAAAGGTGTTTTTAGAATTCGCTCGATCATTGAAACAAAACTGCATTAAAATAATTTGATCTCCGACTCATCTAAGAAAGATATTAAGGGATATTCTTCGATAAATAGAAAATATATGGAAAGCATTAAATAGGGTCTACCTTGAAATAAATGACCATATCTTCGTCAACAATTGCCCCATTTCAATTATAAAGGTTTTTTAGAATTCACTCGATCTGTGGAACAAAACTGCATAAAAATAATTTGACTTCCGACTCATCTAAGAAAGATATTAAGGGATATTCTTCGATAAATAGAAAATATATGGAAAGCATTAAATAGGCTCTACCTTGAAATAAATGGCCATATCTTCGTCAAACACTGCTCCATTTCAATTATGAAGGTGTTTTTAGAATTCACTTGATCTTCGAAACAAAACTGCATTAAAATAATTTGACTTCCGACTCATCTACGAAAGATATTAAGGGATATTCTTTGATTAACAGAAAATATATGGAAAGTATTAAATAGGGTCTACCTTGAAATAAATGGCCATATCTTCGTCAAAAATTGCCCCATTTCAATTATAAAGGCGTTTTTAGAATTCACTCGATCTTTGGAACAAAGCTGCGTTAAAATAATTTGTCTTCCGACTCATCTAAGAAAGATATTAAGGGATATTCTTTGATTAACAGAAAATATATGAAAAGTATTAAATAGGGTCTACCTTGAAATAAATGGCCATATCTTCGTCAAAAATTGCCCCATTTCAATTATAAAGATGTTTTTAGAATTTGCCTGATCTTCAAAACAAAACTGCATAAAAATAATTTGACTGCCGACTCATCTAAGAAAGATATTAAGGGATATTCTTCGATAAACAGAAAATATATGGAAAGCATTAAATAGGCTCTACCTTGAAATAAATGGCCATATCTTCGTCAAAAATTGCTCCATTTCAATTATAAAGGTGTTTTTAGAATTAACTCGATCTTTGAAACAAAACTGCATTAAAATAATTTGACTTCCGACTCATCTAAGAAAGATATTAAGGGATATTCTTCGATAAATAGAAAATATATGGAAAGCATTAAATAGGCTCTACCTTGAAATAAATGGCCATATCTTCGTCAAACACTGCTCCATTTCAATTATGAAGGTGTTTTTAGAATTCACTCGATCTTCGAAACAAAACTGCATAAAAATAATTTGACTTCCGAGTCATCTAAGAAAGATATTAAGGGATATTCTTCGATAAATAGAAAATATATGGAAAGCATTAAATAGGCTCTACCTTGAAATAAATGGCCATATCTTCGTCAAAAATTGCTCCATTTCAATTATAAAGGTGTTTTTAGAATTAACTCGATCTTTGGGAACAAAGCTGCATTAAAATAATTTGACTTCCGACTCATCTAGAAAGATATTAACGGATATTCTTTGATAAATAGAAAATATATGGAAAGCATTAAATAAGGTCTACCTTGAAATAAATGGCCATATCTTCGTCAAAAATTGCCCCATTTCAATTAAAAAGGTGTTTTTAGAATTTGCTTGATCTTCAAAACAAAACTGCATAAAAATAATTTGACTTCCGAGTCATCTAAGAAAGATATTAAGGGACATTCTTCGATAAATAGAAAATATATGGAAAGCATTAAATAGGCTCTACCTTGAAATAAATGGCCATATCTTCGTCAAAAATTGCTCCAATTCAATTATAAAGGTGTTTTTAGAATTAACTCGATCTTTGAAACAAAACTGCATTAAAATAATTTGACTTCCGACTCATCTAAGAAAGATATTAAGGGATATTCTTCGATTAATAGAAAATATAGGCCAGACGTTAAATAGGGTCAACCTTGAAATAAATGGCCATATCTTCGTCAAAAATTTCCCCATTTCAATTATAAGGGTGTTTTTAGAATTGACTCAATCTTTGGAACAAAACTGCATTAAAATAATTTGACTTCCGACTCATCTAAGAAAGATATTAAGGGATATTCTTTGATAAATAGAAAGTATATGGAAAGCATTAAATAGGGTCTACCTTGAAATAAATGGCCATATCTTCGTCAAAAATTGCCCCATTTCAATTAAAAAGGTGTTTTTACAATTCACTCGATCTTTGGAAGAAAACTGCATTAAAATAATTTGACTTCCGACTCATCTAAGAAAGATATTAAGGGATATTCTTCGATAAATAGCAAATATATGGAAAGCATTAAATAGGGTCTACCTTGAAATAAATGACCATATCTTCGTCAAAAATTGCCCCATTTCATTTATAAAGGTGTTTTTAGAATTCACTCGATCTTTGGAACAAAACTGCATAAAAATAATTTGACTTCCGACTCATCTAAGAAAGATATTAAGGGATATTCTTCGATTAATAGAAAATATAAGCCAGACATTAAATAGGGTCAACCTTGAAATAAATGGCCATATCTTCATCAAAAATTGCCCCATTTCAATTATAAAGGTGTTTTTAGAATTCACTCAACCTTTGGAACAAAACTGCATTAAAATAATTTGACTTCCGACTCATCTAAGAAAGATATTAAGGGATATTCTTCGATAAATAGAAAATATATGGAAAGCATTAAATAGGGTCTACCTTGAAATAAATGACCATATCTTCGTCAAAAATTGCCCTATTTCAATTATAGAGGTGTTTTTAGAATTCACTCGATCTGTGGAACAAAACTGCGTTAAAATAATTTGACTTCCGACTCATCTAAGAAAGATATTAAGGGATATTCTTCGATAAATAGAAAATATATGGAAAGCATTAAATAGGCTCTACCTTGAAATAAATGGCCATATCTTCGTCAAAAATTGCCACATTTCAATTATAAAGGTGTTTTTAGAATTCACTCGATCTTTGAAATAAAACTGCGTTAAAATAATTTGACTTCCGACTCATCTAAGAAAGATATTAAGGGATATTCTTCGATTAACAGAAAATATATGGAAAGTATTAAATAGGGTCTACCTTGAAATAAATGGCCATATCTTCGTCAAAAATTGCCCCATTTCAATTATAAAGGTGTTTTTAGAATTCACTCGATCTTTGGAACAAAACTGCATTAAACTAATTTGTCTTCCGACTCATCTAAGAAAGATATTAAGGGATATTCTTTGATTAACAGAAAATATATGGAAAGTATTAAATAGGGTCTACCTTGAAATAAATGGCCATATCTTCGTCAAAAATTGCCCCATTTCAATTATAAAGGTGTTTTTAGAATTCACTCAATCTTTGAAACAAAACTGCATTAAAATAATTTGACTTCCGACTCATCTAAGAAAGATATTAAGGGATATTCTTCGATAAATAGAAAATATATGGAAAGCATTAAATAGGGTCTACCTTGAAATAAATGACCATATCTTCGTCAAAAATTGCCCCATTTCAATTATAAAGGTGTTTTTAGAATTCACTTGATCTGTGGAACAAAACTGCATTAAAATAATTTGTCTTTCGACTCATCTAAGAAAGATATTAAGGGATATTCTTCGATAAATAGAAAATATATGGAAAGCATTAAATAGGGTCTACCTTGAAATAAATGGCCATATCTTCGTCAAAAATTGCCACATTTCAATTATAAAGGTGTTTTTAAAGTTTACTCGATCTTTGAAACAAAACTGCGTTAAAATAATTTGACTTTCGACTCATCTAAGAAAGATATTAAGGGATATTCTTCGACAAATAGAAAATATATGGAAAGCATTAAATAGGGTCTACCTTGAAATAAATAGCCATATCTTCGTCAAAAATTGCCCCATTTCAATTATAAAAGTGTTTTTAGAATTCACTCGATCTTTGGAACAACACTGCATTAAAATAATTTGACTTTCGACTCATCTAAGAAAGATATTAAGGGATATTCTTTGATTAACAGAAAATATATGGAAAGTATTAAATAGGGTCTACCTTGAAATAAATGGCCATATCTTCGTCAAAAAATGCCCCATTTCATTTATAAAGATGTTTTTAGAATTCACTCGATCTTTGGAACAAAACTGCATTAAAATAATTTGACTTTCGACTCATCTAAGAAAGATATTAAGGGATATTCTTCGATTAATAGAAAATATAAGCTAGACATTAAATAGTGTCAACCTTGAAATAAATGGCCATATCTTCGTCAAACAGTGCCCCATTTCAATTATAAAGGTGTGTTTAGAATTCACTTAATCTTTGGAACAAAACTGCATTAAAATAGTTTGACTTCCGACTCATCTAAGAAAGATATTAAGGGATATTCTTCGATAAATAGAAAATATATGGAAAGCATTAAATAGGCTCTACCTTGAAATAAATGGCCATATCTTCGTCACAAATTACCCCATTTCAATTTTAAAGGTGTTTTTAGATTTCACTTGATCTTTGAAACAAAACTGCATTAAAATAGTTTGACTTCCGACTCATCTAAGAAAGGTATTAAGGGATATTCTTCGATAAATAGAAAATATATGGAAAGCATTAAATAGGCTCTACCTTGAAATAAATGGCCATATCTTCGTCAAAAATTGCCCCATTTCAATTATAAAGGTGTTTTTAGATTTCACTCGATCTTTGGAACAAAACTGCATTAAAATAATTTGACTTCCGACTCATCTAAGAAAGGTATTAAGGGATATTCTTCGATAAATAGAAAATATATGGAAAGTATTAAATAGGGTCTACCTTGAAATAAATGGCCATATCTTCGTCAAAAATTGCCCCATTTCAATTATATTGGTGTTTTTAGAATTCACTCGATCTTTGGAACAAAACTGTATCAAAATAATTTGACTTCCGACTCATCTAAGAAAGATATTAAGGGATAAATAGAAAATATAAGCCAGACATTAAATAGGGTCAACCTTGAAATAAATGGCCATATCTTCGTCAAAAATTGCCACATTTCAATTATAAAGGTGTTTTTAGAATTCACTCGATCTTTGAAACAAAACTGCATTAAAATAATTTGACTTCCGACTCATCTAAGAAAGATATTAAGGGATATTCTTTGATTAACAGAAAATATATGGAAAGTATTAAATAGGGTCTACCTTGAAATAATTGGCCATATCTTCGTCAAAAATTGCCCCATTTCAATTATAAATGTGTTTTTAGAGTTCACTCGATCTTTGGAACAAAACTGCATTAAAATAATTTGTCCTCCGACTCATCTAAGAAAGATATTAAGGAATATTCTTTGATTAACAGAAAATATATGGAAAGTATTAAATAGGGTCTACCGTGAAATAAATGGCCATATCTTCGTCAAAAATTGACCCATTTCAATTATAAAGGTGTTTTTAGAATTCACACAATCTTTGAAACAAAACTGCATTAAAATAATTTGACTTCCGACTCATCTAAGAAAGATATTAAGGGATATTCTTCGATAAATAGAAAATATATGGAAAGCATTAAATAGGGTCTACCTTGAAATAAATGACCATATCTTCGTCAAAAATTGCTCCATTTCAATTATAAAGGTGTTTTTAGAATTCACTTGATCTGTGGAACACAACTGCATTAAAATAATTTGACTTCCGACTCATCTAAGAAGGACAGTCAGGGATATTCTTCGATAAATAGAAAATATATGGAAAGCATTAAATAGGGTCTACCTTGAAATAAATGACCATATCTTCGTCAAAAATTGCCACATTTCAATTATAAAGGTGTTTTTAAAGTTAACTCGATCTTTGAAACAAAACTGCGTTAAACTAATTTGACTTTCGGCTCATCTAAGAAAGATATTAAGGGATATTCTTCGACAAATAGAAAATATATGGAAAGTATTAAATAGGGTCTACCTTGAAATAAATGGCCATATCTTCGTCAAAAATTGCCCCATTTCAATTATAAAGGTGTTTTTAGAATTCGCTTGATCATTGAAACAAAACTGCATTAAAATAATTTGACTTTCGACTCATCTAAGAAAGATATTAAGGGATATTCTTTGACTCACAGAAAATATATGGAAAGTATTAAATAGGGTCTACCTTGAAATAAATGGCCATATCTTCGTCAAAAATTGCCCCATTTCAATTATAAAGGTGTTTTTAGAATTCACTCGATCTTTGGAACAAAACTGCAATAAAATAATTCGACTTCCGACTCATCTAAGAAGGATATTAAGGGATATTCTTCGATTAATAGAAAATATAAGCCAAACATTAAATAGGGTCAACCTTGAAATAAATGGCCATATCTTCGTCAAAAATTGCCCCATTTCAATTATAAAGGTGTTTTTAGAATTCCCTCAATCTTTGAAACAAAACTGCATTAAAATAATTTGACTTCCGACTCATATAAGAAAGATATTAAGGGATATTCTTCGATAAATAGAAATTATATGGAAAGCATTAAATAGGCTCTACCTTGAAATAAATGGCCATATCTTCGTCACAAATTACCCCATTTTAATTTTGAAGGTGTTCTTAGATTTCACTTGATCTTTGAAACAAAACTGCATTAAAATAATTTGACTTCCGACTCATCTAAGAAAGGTATTAAGGGATATTCCTCGATATATAGAAAATATATGGAAAGTATTAAATAGGGTCTACCTTGAAATAAATGGCCATATCTTCGTCAAAAATTGCCCCATTTCAATTATAAAGGTGTTTTTAGATTTCACTCAATCTTTGGAACAAAACTGCATTAAAATAATTTGACTTCCGACTCATCTAAGAAAGGTATTAAGGGATATTCCTCGATAAATAGAAAATATATGGAAAGTATTAAATAGGGTCTACCTTGAAATAAATGGCCATATCTTCGTCAAAAATTGCCCCATTTCAATTATAAAGGTGTTTTTAGAATTCACTCGATCTTTGAAACAAAACTGCGTTAAAATAATTTGACTTTCGACTCATCTAAGAAAGATATTAAGGGATATTCTTCGATTAATAGAAAATATAAGCCAAACATTAAATAGGGTCAACCTTGAAATAAATGGCCATATCTTCGTCAAATATTCCGCATTTCAATTATAAAGGTGTTTTTAGAATTCGCTCGATCATTGAAACAAAACTGCATTAAAATAATTTGATCTCCGACTCATCTAAGAAAGATATTAAGGGATATTCTTCGATAAATAGAAAATATATGGAAAGCATTAAATAGGGTCTACCTTGAAATAAATGACCATATCTTCGTCAACAATTGCCCCATTTCAATTATAAAGGTTTTTTAGAATTCACTCGATCTGTGGAACAAAACTGCATAAAAATAATTTGACTTCCGACTCATCTAAGAAAGATATTAAGGGATATTCTTCGATAAATAGAAAATATATGGAAAGCATTAAATAGGCTCTACCTTGAAATAAATGGCCATATCTTCGTCAAACACTGCTCCATTTCAATTATGAAGGTGTTTTTAGAATTCACTTGATCTTCGAAACAAAACTGCATTAAAATAATTTGACTTCCGACTCATCTACGAAAGATATTAAGGGATATTCTTTGATTAACAGAAAATATATGGAAAGTATTAAATAGGGTCTACCTTGAAATAAATGGCCATATCTTCGTCAAAAATTGCCCCATTTCAATTATAAAGGCGTTTTTAGAATTCACTCGATCTTTGGAACAAAGCTGCGTTAAAATAATTTGTCTTCCGACTCATCTAAGAAAGATATTAAGGGATATTCTTTGATTAACAGAAAATATATGAAAAGTATTAAATAGGGTCTACCTTGAAATAAATGGCCATATCTTCGTCAAAAATTGCCCCATTTCAATTATAAAGATGTTTTTAGAATTTGCCTGATCTTCAAAACAAAACTGCATAAAAATAATTTGACTGCCGACTCATCTAAGAAAGATATTAAGGGATATTCTTCGATAAACAGAAAATATATGGAAAGCATTAAATAGGCTCTACCTTGAAATAAATGGCCATATCTTCGTCAAAAATTGCTCCATTTCAATTATAAAGGTGTTTTTAGAATTAACTCGATCTTTGAAAAAAAACTGCATTAAAATAATTTGACTTCCGACTCATCTAAGAAAGATATTAAGGGATATTCTTCGATAAATAGAAAATATATGGAAAGCATTAAATAGGCTCTACCTTGAAATAAATGGCCATATCTTCGTCAAACACTGCTCCATTTCAATTATGAAGGTGTTTTTAGAATTTACTCGATCTTTGGAACAAAACTGCATTAAAATAATTTGACTTCCGACTCATCTAAGAAAGATATTAAGGGATATTCTTCGATTAATAGAAAATATAAGCCAAACATTAAATAGGCTCTACCTTGAAATAAATGGCCATATCTTCGTCAAAAATTGCTCCATTTCAATTATAAAGGTGTTTTTAGAGTTTACTCGATCTTTGGAACAAAACTGCATTAAAATAATTTGACTTCCGACTCATCTAAGAAAGATATTAAGGGATATTCTTCGATTAATAGAAAATATAAGCCAAACATTAAATAGGGTCTACCTTGAAATAAATGGCCATATCTTCGTCAAAAATTGCCCCATTTCAATTAAAAAGGTGTTTTTAGAATTTGCTTGATCTTCAAAACAAAACTGCATAAAAATAATTTGACTTCCGAGTCATCTAAGAAAGATATTAAGGGGATATTCTTCGATAAATAGAAAATATATGGAAAGCATTAAATAAGCTCTACCTTGAAATAAATGGCCATATCTTCGTCAAAAATTGCTCCATTTCAATTATAAAGGTGTTTTTAGAATTAACTCGATCTTTGGAACAAAACTGCATTAAAATAATTTGACTTCCGACTCATCTAAGAAAGATATTAAGGGATATTCTTCGATTAATGGAAAATATAAGCCAAACATTAAATAGGGTCTACCTTGAAATAAATGGCCATATCTTCGTCAAAAATTGCCCCATTTCAATTATAAAGGTGTTTTTAGATTTCACTTGATCTTTGAAACAAAACTGAATTAAAATAATTTGACTTCCGACTCATCTAAGAAAGATATTAAGGGATATTCTTCGATTAATAGAAAATATATGGAAAGCATTAAATAAGGTCTACCTTGAAATAAATGGCCATATCTTCGTCAAAAATTGCCACATTTCAATTATAAAGGTGTTTTTAGAATTCACTCGATCTTTGGAACAAAACTGCATTAAAATAATTTGACTTCCGACTCATCTAAGAAAGATATTAAGGGATATTCTTCGATAAATAGAAAATATATGGAGAGCATTAAATAGGCTCTACCTTGAAATAAATGGCCATATCTTCGTCAAAAATTGCCCCATTTCAATTATAAAGGTGTTTTTAGATTTCACTTGATCTTTGAAACAAAACTGCATTAAAATAATTTGACTTCCGACTCATCTAAGAAAGATATTAAGGGATATTCTTCGATAAATAGAAAATATATGGAAAGAATTAAATAGGGTCTACCTTGAAATAAATGGCCATATCTTCGTCAAAAATTGCCCCATTTCAGCTATAAAGATGTTTTTAGATTTCGCTTGATCTTTGGAACAAAACTGCATTAAAATAATTTGACTTTCGACTCATCTAAGAAAGATATTAAGAGATATTCTTCGATTAATAGAAAATATAAGCCAGACATTAAATAGGGTCAACCTTGAAATAAATGGCCATATCTTCGTCAAAAATTGCCACATTTCAATTATAAAGGTGTTTTTAGAATTCACTCGATCTTTGGAACAAAACTGCATTAAAATAATTTGACTTCCGACTCATCTAAGAAAGATATTAAGGGATATTCTTCGATAAATAGAAAATATAAGCCAAACATTAAATAGGGTCTACCTTGAAATAAATGGCCATATCTTCGTCAAAAATTTCCCCGATTCAATTATAAGGGTGTTTTTAGAATTCACTCAATCTTTGGAACAAAACTGAATTAAAATAATTTGACTTCCGACTCATCTAAGAAAGATATTAAGGGATATTCTTCGATTAATAGAAAATATATGGAAAGCATTAAATAAGGTCTACCTTGAAATAAATGGCCATATCTTCGTCAAAAATTGCCACATTTCAATTATAAAGGTGTTTTTAGAATTCACTCGATCTTTGGAACAAAACTGCATTGCAATAATTTGACTTCCGACTCATCTAAGAAAGATATTAAGGGATATTCTTCGATAAATAGAAAATATATGGAGAGCATTGCATATTGTCTACCTTGATATAAATGGCCCTATCTTCGTCAAAAATTTCCCCATTTAATTATAAAGGTGTTTTTAGAATTCACTCGATCTTTGGAACAAAACTGCATTAAAATAATTTGACTTCCGACTCATCTAGGAAAGATATTAAGGGATATTCTTCGATTAAAAGAAAATATAAGCCAAACATTAAATAGGGTCAACCTTGAAATAAATGGCCATATCTTCGTCAAAAATTGCCCCATTTCAATTATAAAGGTGTTTTTAGAATTCACTTGATCTTTGGAACAAAACTGCATTAAAATAATTTGACTTCCGACTCATCTAAGAAAGATATTAAGGGATATTCTTCGATCAATAGAAAATATATGGAAAGCATTAAATAGGGTCTACCTTGAAATAAATGACCATATCTTCGTCTTTAATTGCCCCATTTGTATTATAAAGGTGTTTTTAGAATTCACTCGATCTGTGGAACAAAACTGCATAAAAATAATTTGACTTCCGACTCATCTAAGAAAGATATTAAGGGATATTCTTCGATAAATAGAAAATATATGGAAAGCATTAAATAGGCTCTACCTTGAAATAAATAGCCATATCTTCGTCAAACACTGCCCCATTTCAATTATAAAGGTGTTTTTAGAATTCACTCGATCTTTGAAACAAAACTGCATTAAAATAATTTGACTTCCGAGTCATCTAAGAAAGATATTAAGGGATATTCTTCGATAAATAGAAAATATATGGAAAGCATTAAATAGGGTCAACCTTGAAATAAATGGCCATATCTTCGTCAAAAATTGCTCCATTTCAATTATAAAGGTGTTTTTAGAGTTAACTCGATCTTTGGAACAAAACTGCATTAAAATAATTTGACTTCCGGCTCATCTAAGAAAGATATTAAGGGATATTCTTCGATTAATAGAAAATATAAGCCAAACATTATATAGGGTCTACCTTGAAATAAATGGCCATATCTTCGTCAAAAATTGCCCCATTTCAATTATAAAAGTGTTTTTAGAATTCACTCAATCTTTGGATCAAAACTGCATAAAAATAATTTGACTTCCGACTCATCTAAGAAAGATATTAAGGGATATTCTTCGATAAATAGAAAATATATGGAAAGCATTAAATAGGGTCAACCTTGAAATAAATGGCCATATCTTCGTCAAAAATTGCCCCATTTCAATTATAAGGGTGTTTTTAGAATTCACTCGATCTGTGGAACAAAACTGCATAAAAATAATTTGACTTCCGACTCATCTAAGAAAGATATTAAGGGATATTCTTTGATTAACAGAAAATATATTGAAAGTATTAAATAGGGTCTACCTTGAAATAAATGGCGATATCTTCGTCAAAAATTGCCCCATTTTAATTATAAAGGTGTTTTTAGAGTTAACTCGATCTTTGAAACAAAACTGCATTAAAATAATTTGACTTCCGACTCATCTAAGAAAGATATTAAGGGATATTCTTCGATTAATAGAAAATATAAGCCAAACATTAAATAGGGTCTACCTTGAAATAAATGGCCATATCTTCGTCAAAAATTTCCCCATTTCAATTATAAGGGTGTTTTTAGAATTCACTCAATCTTTGGAACAAAACTGCATTAAAATAATTTGACTTTCGACTCATCTAAGAAAGATATTAAGGGATATTCTTCGATAAATAGAAAATATATGGAAAGCATTAAATAAGGTCTACCTTGAAATAAATGGCCATATCTTCGTCAAAAATTGCCACATTTCAATTATAAAGGTGTTTTTAGAATTCATTCAATCTTTGGAACAAAACTGCATTAAAATAATTTGACTTCCGACTCATCTAAGAAAGATATTAAGGGATATTCCTCGATAAATAGAAAATATATGGAGAGCATTAAATAGGCTCTACCTTGAAATAAATGGCCATATCTTCGTCAAAAATTGCCCCATTTCAATTATAAAGGTGTTTTTAGATTTCACTTGATCTTTGAAACAAAACTGCATTAAAATAATTTGACTTCCGACTCATCTAGGAAAGATATTAAGGGATATTCTTCGATTAAAAGAAAATATAAGCCAGACATTAAATAGGGTCAACCTTGAAATAAATGGCCATATCTTCGTCAAAAATTGCCCCATTTCAATTATAAAGGTGTTTTTAGAATTCACTCAATCTTTGGAACAAAACTGCATTAAAATAATTTGACTTCCGACTCATCTAAGAAAGATATTAAGGGATATTCTTCGATAAATAGAAAATATATGGAAAGCATTAAATAGGGTCTACCTTGAAATAAATGACCATATCTTCGTCAAAAATTGCCCCATTTCAATTATAAAGGTGTTTTTAGAATTCACTCGATCTGTGGAACAAAACTGCATAAAAATAATTTGACTTCCGACTCATCTAAGAAAGATATTAAGGGATATTCGATAAATAGAAAATATATGGAAAGCATTAAATAGGGTCTACCTTGAAATAAATGGCCATATCTTCGTCAAAAATTGCCCTATTTCAATTATAAAGGTGTTTTTAGAATTCACTCGATCTTTGGAAGAAAACTGCATTAAAATAATTTGACTTCCGAGTCATCTAAGAAAGATATTAAGGGATATTCTTCGATAAATAGAAAATATATGGAAAGCATTAAATAGGGTCAACCTTGAAATAAATGGCCATATCTCCGTCAAAATTTGACCCATTTCAATTATAACGGTGTTTTTTTGAGAGTTAACTCGATCTTTGGAACAAAACTGCATTAAAATAATTTGACTTCCGACTCATCTAAGAAAGATATTAAGGGATATTCTTCGATTAATAGAAAATATAAGCCAAACATTATATAGGGTCTACCTTGAAATAAATGGCCATATCTTCGTCAAAAATTGCTCCATTTCAATTATAAAAGTGTTTTTAGAATTCACTCAATCTTTGGATCAAAACTGCATAAAAATAATTTGACTTCCGACTCATCTAAGAAAGATATTAAGGGATATTCTTCGATAAATAGAAAATATATGGAAAGCATTAAATAGGGTCAACCTTGAAATAAATGGCCATATCTTCGTCAAAAATTGCCCCATTTCAATTATAAAGGTGTTTTTAGAATTCACTCGATCTTTGGAACAAAACTGCATTAAAATAATTTGACTTCCGACTCATCTAAGAAAGATATTAAGGGATATTCTTTGATTAACAGAAAATATATTGGAAAGTATTAAATAGGGTCTACCTTGAAATAAATGGCGATATCTTCGTCAAAAATTGCCCCATTTCAATTATAAAGGTGTTTTTAGAGTTAACTCGATCTTTGAAACAAAACTGCATTAAAATAATTTGACTTTCGACTCATCTAAGAAAGATATTAAGGGATATTCTTCGATTAATAGAAAATATAAGGCAAACATTAAATAGGGTTAACCTTGAAATAAATGGCCATATCTTCGTCAAAAATTGCCCCATTTCAATTATAAAGGTGTTTTTAGAATTTGCTTGATCTTCAAAACAAAACTGCATAAAAATAATTTGACTTTCGAGTCATCTAAGAAAGATATTAAGGGATATTCTTCGATAAATAGAAAATATATGGAAAGCATTAAATAGGGTCAACCTTGAAATAAATGGCCATATCTTCGTCAAAAATTGCTCCATTTCAATTATAAAGGTGTTTTTAGAGTTAACTCGATCTTTGGAACAAAACTGCATTAAAATAATTTGACTTCCGACTCATCTAAGAAAGATATTAAGGGATATTCTTCGATTAATAGAAAATATAAGCCAAACATTAAATAGGGTCTACCTTGAAATAAATGGCCATATCTTCGTCAAAAAATTGCCCCATTTCAATTATAAAGGTGTTTTTAGAATTCGCTCGATCATTGGAACAAAACTGCATTAAAATAATTTGACTTCCGACTCATCTAAGAAAGATATTAAGGGATATTCTTCGATAAATAGAAAATATATGGAAAGCATTAAATAGGGTCTACCTTGAAATAAATGGCCATATCTTCGTCAAAAATTGCCCCATTTCAATTATAAAGGTGTTTTTAGAATTCACTCGATCTTTGGAACAAAACTGCATAAAAATAATTTGACTTCCGACTCATCTAAGAAAGATATTAAGGGATATTCTTCGATAAATAGAAAATATATGGAAAGCATTAAATAGGGTCTACCTTGAAATAAATGGCCATATCTTCGTCAAAAATTGCCCCATTTCAATTATAAAGGTGTTTTTAGAATTCACTCGATCTTTGAAACAAAACTGCATTAAAATAATTTGACTTCCGACTCATCTAAGAAAGATATTAAGGGATATTCTTTGATTAATAGAAAATATATGGAAAGTATTAAATAGGGTCTACCTTGAAATAAATGGCCATATCTTCGTCAAAAATTGCCCCATTTCAATTATAAAGGTGTTTTTAGAATTAACTCGATCTTTGGAACAAAACTGCATTAAAATAATTTGACTTCCGACTCATCTAAGAAAGATATTAAGGGATATTCTTCGATTAATGGAAAATATAAGCCAAACATTAAATAGGGTCTACCTTGAAATAAATGGCCATATCTTCGTCAAAAATTGCCCCATTTCAATTATAAAGGTGTTTTTAGAATTTGCTTGATCTTCAAAACAAAACTGCATAAAAATAATTTGACTTCCGAGTCATCTAAGAAAGATATTAAGGGATATTCTTCGATAAATAGAAAATATATGGAAAGCATTAAATAGGCTCTACCTTGAAATAAATGGCCATATCTTCGTCAAAAATTGCCCCATTTCAATTATAAAGGTGTTTTTAGAATTAACTCGATCTTTGAAACAAAACTGCATTAAAATAATTTGACTTCCGACTCATCTAAGAAAGATATTAAGGGATATTCTTCGATTAATAGAAAATATAAGGAAAGCATTAAATAGGGTCTACCTTGAAATAAATGGCCATATCTTCGTCAAAAATTGCTCCACTTCAATTATAAAGTGTTTTTAGAGTTTACTCAATCTTTGGAACAAAACTGCATTAAAATAATTTGACTTTCGACTCATCTAAGAAAGATATTAAGGGATATTCTTCGATTAATAGAAAATATATGGAAAGCATTAAATAGGGTCTACCTTGAAATAAATGGCCATACCTTCGTCAAAAATTGCCCCATTTCAATTATAAAGGTGTTTTTAGAATTCACTCGATCTTTGAAACAAAACTGCATTAAAATAATTTGACTTCCGACTCATCTAAGAAAGATATTAAGGGATATTCTTCGATAAATAGAAAATATAAGGCAAAGCATTAAATAGGGTCTACCTTGAAATAAATGGCCATATCTTCGTCAAAAATTGCCCCATTTCAATTATAAAGGTGTTTTTAGATTTCACTTGATCTTTGAAACAAAACTGCATTAAAATAATTTGACTTCCTACTCATCTAAGAAAGGTATTAAGGGATATTCTTCGATAAATAGAAAATATATGGAAAGCATTAAATAGGCTCTACCTTGAAATAAATGGCCATATCTTCGTCAAAAATTGCCCCATTTCAATTATAAAGGTGTTTTTAGATTTCACTTGATCTTTGAAACAAAACTGCATTAAAATAATTTGACTTCCGACTCATCTAAGAAAGATATTAAGGGATATTCTTCGATAAATAGAAAATATATGGAAAGCATTAAATAGGGTCTACCTTGAAATAAATGGCCATATCTTCGTCAAAAATTGCCCCATTTCAATTATAAAGGTGTTTTTAGAATTAACTCGATCTTTGGAACAAAACTGCATTAAAATAATTTGACTTCCGACTCATCTAAGAAAGATATTAAGGGATATTCTTCGATTAATAGAAAATATAAGCCAAACATTAAATAGGGTCTACCTTGAAATAAATGGCCATATCTTCGTCAAAAATTGCCCCATTTCAATTATAAAGGTGTTTTTAGAATTCACTCAATCTTTGGAACAAAACTGCATTAAAATAATTTGACTTCCGACTCATCTAAGAAAGATATTAAGGGATATTCTTCGATAAATAGAAAATATATGGAAAGCATTAAATAGGGTCTACCTTGAAATAAATGGCCATATCTTCGTCAAAAATTGCCCCATTTCAATTATAAAGGTGTTTTTAGAATTCACTTGATCTTTGGAACAAAACTGCATTAAAATAATTTGACTTCCGACTCATCTAAGAAAGATATTAAGGGATATTCTTCGATAAATAGAAAATATATGGAAAGCATTAAATAGGGTCTACCTTGAAATAAATGGCCATATCTTCGTCAAAAATTGCCCCATTTCAATTATAAAGGTGTTTTTAGAATTTCACTTGATCTTTGAAACAAAACTGCATTAAAATAATTTGACTTCCGACTCATCTAAGAAAGATATTAAGGGATATTCTTCGATTAAATAGAAAATATATGGAAAGCATTAAATAGGGTCTACCTTGAAATAAATGGCCATATCTTCGTCAAAAATTGCCCCATTTCAATTATAAAGGTGTTTTTAGAATTCACTCGATCTTTGGAACAAAACTGCATTAAAATAATTTGACTTCCGACTCATCTAAGAAAGATATTAAGGGATATTCTTCGATAAATAGAAAATATATGGAAAGCATTAAATAGGGTCTACCTTGAAATAAATGGCCATATCTTCGTCAAAAATTGCCCCATTTCAATTATAAAGGTGTTTTTAGAATTCACTCGATCTTTGGAACAAAACTGCATAAAAATAATTTGACTTCCGACTCATCTAAGAAAGATATTAAGGGATATTCTTCGATAAATAGAAAATATATGGAAAGCATTAAATAGGGTCTACCTTGAAATAAATGGCCATATCTTCGTCAAAAATTGCCCCATTTCAATTATAAAGGTGTTTTTAGAATTCACTCGATCTTTGGAACAAAACTGCATTAAAATAATTTGTCTTCCGACTCATCTAAGAAAGATATTAAGGGATATTCTTTGATTAACAGAAAATATATGGAAAGTATTAAATAGGGTCTACCTTGAAATAAATGGCGATATCTTCGTCAAAAATTGCCCCATTTTAATTATAAAGGTGTTTTTCGAGTTAACTCGATCTTTGAAACAAAACTGCATTAAAATAATTTGACTTTCGACTCATCTAAGAAAGATATTAAGGGATATTCTTCGATTAATAGAAAATATAAGGTAAACATTAAATAGGGTTAACCCTTGAAATAAATGGCCATATCTTCGTCAAAAATTGCCCCATTTCAATTATAAAGATGTTTTTAGAATTTGCTTGATCTTCAAAACAAAACTGCATAAAAATAATTTGACTTCCGAGTCATCTAAGAAAGATATTAAGGGATATTCTTCGATAAATAGAAAATATATGGAAAGCATTAAATAGGGTCAACCTTGAAATAAATGGCCATATCTTCGTCAAAAATTGCCCCATTTCAATTATAAAGGTGTTTTTAGAGTTAACTCGATCTTTGGAACAAAACTGCATTAAAATAATTTGACTTCCGACTCATCTAAGAAAGATATTAAGGGATATTCTTCGATTAATAGAAAATATAAGCCAAACATTATATAGGGTCTACCTTGAAATAAATGGCCATATCTTCGTCAAAAATTGCCCCATTTCAATTATAAAGGTGTTTTTAGAATTCACTCGATCTTTGAAACAAAACTGCATTAAAATAATTTGACTTCCGACTCATCTAAGAAAGATATTAAGGGATATTCTTCGATTAATAGAAAATATATGGAAAGCATTAAATAGGGTCTACCTTGAAATAAATGGCCATATCTTCGTCAAAAATTGCCCCATTTCAATTATAAAGGTGTTTTTAGAATTCACTTGATCTTTGAAACAAAACTGCATTAAAATAATTTGACTTCCGAGTCATCTAAGAAAGATATTAAGGGATATTCTTCGATAAATAGAAAATATATGGAAAGCATTAAATAGGCTCTACCTTGAAATAAATAGCCATATCTTCGTCAAACACTGCCCTATTTCAATTATAAAGGTGTTTTTAGAATTCACTCGATCTTTGAAACAAAACTGCATTAAAATAATTTGACTTCCGACTCATCTAAGAAAGATATTAAGGGATATTCTTTGATTAACAGAAAATATATGGAAGGTATTAAATAGGGTCTACCTTGAAATAAATGGCCGTATCTTCGTCAAAAATTGCCACATTTCAATTATAAAGGTGTTTTTAGAATTCACTCAATCTTTGAAACAAAACTGCATAAAAATAATTTGACTTCCGAGTCATCTAAGAAAGATATTAAGGGATATTCTTCGATAAATAGAAAATATATGGAAAGCATTAAATAGGCTCTACCTTGAAATAAATAGCCATATCTTCGTCAAACACTGCCATATTTCAATTATAAAGGTGTTTTTAAAATTCACTTGATCTTTGAAACAAAACTGCATTAAAATCATTTGACTTCCGACTCATCTAAGAAAGATATTAAGGGATATTCTTTGATTAACAGAAAATATATGGAAAGTATTAAATAGGGTCTACCTTGAAATAAATGGCCGTATCTTTGTCAAAAATTGCCACATTTCAATTATAAAGGTGTTTTTAGAATTCACTCGATCTTTGAAACAAAACTGCATTAAAATAATTTGACTTCCGACTCATCTAAGAAAGATATTAAGGGATATTCTTCGATTAATAGAAAATATAAGGCAAACATTAAATAGGGTCTACCTTGAAATAAATGGCCATATCTTCGTCAAAAATTGCCCCATTTCAATTATAAAGGTGTTTTTAGAATTCACTCAATCTTTGGAACAAAACTGCATTAAAATAATTTGACTTCCGACTCATCTAAGAAAGATATTAAGGGATATTCTTCGATAAATAGAAAATATATGGAAAGCATTAAATAGGGTCTACCTTGAAATAAATGGCCATATCTTCGTCAAAAATTGCCCCATTTCAATTATAAAGGTGTTTTTAGAATTCACTTGATCTTTGAAACAAAACTGCATTAAAATAATTTGACTTCCGACTCATCTAAGAAAGATATTAAGGGATATTCTTCGATAAATAGAAAATATATGGAGAGCATTAAATAGGGTCTACCTTGAAATAAATGGCCATATCTTCGTCAAAAATTGCCCCATTTCAATTATAAAGGTGTTTTTAGATTTCACTTGATCTTTGAAACAAAACTGCATTAAAATAATTTGACTTCCGACTCATCTAAGAAAGATATTAAGGGATATTCTTCGATTAAAAGAAAATATAAGGCAAGACATTAAATAGGGTCAACCTTGAAATAAATGGCCATATCTTCGTCAAAAATTGCCCCATTTCAATTATAAAGGTGTTTTTAGAATTCACTCAATCTTTGGAACAAAACTGCATTAAAATAATTTGACTTCCGACTCATCTAAGAAAGATATTAAGGGATATTCTTCGATAAATAGAAAATATATGGAAAGCATTAAATAGGGTCTACCTTGAAATAAATGGCCATATCTTCGTCAAAAATTGCCCCATTTCAATTATAAAGGTGTTTTTAGAATTCACTCGATCTTTGGAACAAAACTGCATAAAAATAATTTGACTTCCGACTCATCTAAGAAAGATATTAAGGGATATTCTTCGATAAATAGAAAATATATGGAAAGCATTAAATAGGGTCTACCTTGAAATAAATGGCCATATCTTCGTCAAAAATTGCCCCATTTCAATTATAAAGGTGTTTTTAGAATTCACTCGATCTTTGAAACAAAACTGCATTAAAATAATTTGACTTCCGACTCATCTAAGAAAGATATTAAGGGATATTCTTTGATTAACAGAAAATATATGGAAAGTATTAAATAGGGTCTACCTTGAAATAAATGGCCATATCTTCGTCAAAAATTGCCCCATTTCAATTATAAAGGTGTTTTTAGAATTCACTCGATCTTTGGAACAAAACTGCATTAAAATAATTTGACTTCCGACTCATCTAAGAAAGATATTAAGGGATATTCTTTGATTAACAGAAAATATATGGAAAGCATTAAATAGGGTCTACCTTGAAATAAATGGCCATATCTTCGTCAAAAATTGCCCCATTTCAATTATAAAGGTGTTTTTAGAATTCACTCGATCTTTGAAACAAAACTGCATTAAAATAATTTGACTTCCGACTCATCTAAGAAAGATATTAAGGGGATATTCTTCGATTAATAGAAATAATAAGGCAAAACAATTAAAATAGGGTCAACCCTTGAAATAAATGGCCATATCTTCGTCAAAAATTGCCCCATTTCAATTATAAAGGTGTTTTTAGAATTTGCTTGATCTTCAAAACAAAACTGCATAAAAATAATTTGACTTCCGAGTCATCTAAGAAAGATATTAAGGGATATTCTTCGATAAATAGAAAATATATGGAAAGCATTAAATAGGGTCAACCTTGAAATAAATGGCCATATCTTCGTCAAAAATTGCCCCATTTCAATTATAAAGGTGTTTTTAGAATTCACTCGATCTTTGGAACAAAACTGCATTAAAATAATTTGACTTCCGACTCATCTAAGAAAGATATTAAGGGATATTCTTCGATTAATAGAAAATATATGGAAAGTATTAAATAGGGTCTACCTTGAAATAAATGGCCATATCTTCGTCAAAAATTGCCCCATTTCAATTATAAAGGTGTTTTTAGAATTCACTCGATCTTTGGAACAAAACTGCATTAAAATAATTTGACTTCCGACTCATCTAAGAAAGATATTAAGGGATATTCTTCGATAAATAGAAAATATATGGAAAGCATTAAATAGGGTCTACCTTGAAATAAATGGCCATATCTTCGTCAAAAATTGCCCCATTTCAATTATAAAGGTGTTTTTAGAATTCACTCAATCTTTGGAACAAAACTGCATTAAAATAATTTGACTTCCGACTCATCTAAGAAAGATATTAAGGGATATTCTTCGATAAATAGAAAATATATGGAAAGCATTAAATAGGGTCTACCTTGAAATAAATGGCCATATCTTCGTCAAAAATTGCCCCATTTCAATTATAAAGGTGTTTTTAGAATTCACTCGATCTTTGGAACAAAACTGCATTAAAAATAATTTGACTTCCGACTCATCTAAGAAAGATATTAAGGGATATTCTTCGATAAATAGAAAATATATGGAAAGCATTAAATAGGGTCTACCTTGAAATAAATAGCCATATCTTCGTCAAAAATTGCCCCATTTCAATTATAAAGGTGTTTTTAGAATTCACTCGATCTTTGAAACAAAACTGCATTAAAATAATTTGACTTCCGACTCATCTAAGAAAGATATTAAGGGATATTCTTCGATTAACAGAAAATATATGGAAAGTATTAAATAGGGTCTACCTTGAAATAAATGGCCATATCTTCGTCAAAAATTGCCCCATTTCAATTATAAAGGTGTTTTTAGAATTCACTTGATCTTTGAAACAAAACTGCATTAAAATAATTTGACTTCCGAGTCATCTAAGAAAGATATTAAGGGATATTCTTCGATAAATAGAAAATATATGGAAAGCATTAAATAGGGTCTACCTTGAAATAAATGGCCATATCTTCGTCAAAAACTGCCCTATTTCAATTATAAAGGTGTTTTTAGAATTCACTTGATCTTTGAAACAAAACTGCATTAAAATAATTTGACTTCCGACTCATCTAAGAAAGATATTAAGGGATATTCTTTGATTAACAGAAAATATATGGAAAGTATTAAATAGGGTCTACCTTGAAATAAATGGCCATATCTTCGTCAAAAATTGCCCCATTTCAATTATAAAGGTGTTTTTAGAATTCACTCGATCTTTGGAACAAAACTGCATTAAAATAATTTGACTTCCGACTCATCTAAGAAAGATATTAAGGGATATTCTTCGATTAATAGAAAATATAAGGCAAACATTAAATAGGGTCTACCTTGAAATAAATGGCCATATCTTCGTCAAAAATTGCCCCATTTCAATTATAAAGGGTGTTTTTAGAATTCACTCAATCTTTGGAACAAAACTGCATTAAAATAATTTGACTTCCGACTCATCTAAGAAAGATATTAAGGGATATTCTTCGATAAATAGAAAATATATGGAAAGCATTAAATAAGGTCTACCTTGAAATAAATGGCCATATCTTCGTCAAAAATTGCCCCATTTCAATTATAAAGGTGTTTTTAGAATTCACTCGATCTTTGAAACAAAACTGCATTAAAATAATTTGACTTCCGACTCATCTAAGAAAGATATTAAGGGATATTCTTCGATAAATAGAAAATATAAGCCAAACATTAAATAGGGTCAACCTTGAAATAAATGGCCATATCTTCGTCAAAAATTGCCCCATTTCAATTATAAAGGTGTTTTTAGAATTCACTCAATCTTTGGAACAAAACTGCATTAAAATAATTTGACTTCCGACTCATCTAAGAAAGATATTAAGGGATATTCTTCGATAAATAGAAAATATATGGAAAGCATTAAATAGGGTCTACCTTGAAATAAATGGCCATATCTTCGTCAAAAATTGCCCCATTTCAATTATAAAGGTGTTTTTAGAATTCACTCGATCTTTGGAACAAAACTGCATAAAAATAATTTGACTTCCGACTCATCTAAGAAAGATATTAAGGGATATTCTTCGATAAATAGAAAATATATGGAAAGCATTAAATAGGGTCTACCTTGAAATAAATGGCCATATCTTCGTCAAAAACTGCCCTATTTCAATTATAAAGGTGTTTTTAGAATTCACTCGATCTTTGAAACAAAACTGCATTAAAATAATTTGACTTCCGACTCATCTAAGAAAGATATTAAGGGATATTCTTTGATTAATAGAAAATATATGGAAAGTATTAAATAGGGTCTACCTTGAAATAAATGGCCATATCTTCGTCAAAAATTGCCCCATTTCAATTATAAAGGTGTTTTTAGAATTCACTCGATCTTTGGAACAAAACTGCATTAAAATAATTTGACTTCCGACTCATCTAAGAAAGATATTAAGGGATATTCTTCGATTAATAGAAAATATATGGAAAGCATTAAATAGGGTCTACCTTGAAATAAATGGCCATATCTTCGTCAAAAATTGCCCCATTTCAATTATAAAGGTGTTTTTAGAGTTCACTCGATCTTTGAAACAAAACTGCATTAAAATAATTTGACTTCCGACTCATCTAAGAAAGATATTAAGGGATATTCTTCGATTAATAGAAAATATAAGGTAAAGCATTAAATAGGGTCTAACCCTTGAAATAAATGGCCATATCTTCGTCAAAAATTGCCCCATTTCAATTATAAAGGTGTTTTTAGAATTTGCTTGATCTTCAAAACAAAACTGCATAAAAATAATTTGACTTCCGACTCATCTAAGAAAGATATTAAGGGATATTCTTCGATAAATAGAAAATATATGGAAAGCATTAAATAGGGTCTACCTTGAAATAAATGGCCATATCTTCGTCAAAAATTGCCCCATTTCAATTATAAAGGTGTTTTTAGAGTTAACTCGATCTTTGGAACAAAACTGCATTAAAATAATTTGACTTCCGACTCATCTAAGAAAGATATTAAGGGATATTCTTCGATTAATAGAAAATATAAGCCAAACATTAAATAGGGTCTACCTTGAAATAAATGGCCATATCTTCGTCAAAAATTGCCCCATTTCAATTATAAAGGTGTTTTTAGAATTCACTCAATCTTTGGAACAAAACTGCATTAAAATAATTTGACTTCCGACTCATCTAAGAAAGATATTAAGGGATATTCTTCGATAAATAGAAAATATATGGAAAGCATTAAATAGGGTCTACCTTGAAATAAATGGCCATATCTTCGTCAAAAATTGCCCCATTTCAATTATAAAGGTGTTTTTAGAATTCACTCGATCTTTGGAACAAAACTGCATAAAAATAATTTGACTTCCGACTCATCTAAGAAAGATATTAAGGGATATTCTTCGATAAATAGAAAATATATGGAAAGCATTAAATAGGGTCTACCTTGAAATAAATGGCCATATCTTCGTCAAAAATTGCCCCATTTCAATTATAAAGGTGTTTTTAGAATTCACTCGATCTTTGGAACAAAACTGCATTAAAATAATTTGACTTCCGACTCATCTAAGAAAGATATTAAGGGATATTCTTCGATAAATAGAAAATATATGGAAAGTATTAAATAGGGTCTACCTTGAAATAAATGGCCATATCTTCGTCAAAAATTGCCCCATTTCAATTATAAAGGTGTTTTTAGAATTCACTCAATCTTTGAAACAAAACTGCATTAAAATAATTTGACTTCCGACTCATCTAAGAAAGATATTAAGGGATATTCTTCGATAAATAGAAAATATATGGAAAGCATTAAATAGGGTCTACCTTGAAATAAATGGCCATATCTTCGTCAAAAATTGCCCCATTTCAATTATAAAGGTGTTTTTAGAATTCACTTGATCTTTGAAACAAAACTGCATTAAAATAATTTGACTTCCGACTCATCTAAGAAAGATATTAAGGGATATTCTTCGATAAATAGAAAATATATGGAAAGTATTAAATAGGGTCTACCTTGAAATAAATGGCCATATCTTCGTCAAAAATTGCCCCATTTCAATTATAAAGGTGTTTTTAGAATTCACTCGATCTTTGGAACAAAACTGCATTAAAATAATTTGACTTCCGACTCATCTAAGAAAGATATTAAGGGATATTCTTCGATAAATAGAAAATATATGGAAAGCATTAAATAGGGTCTACCTTGAAATAAATGGCCATATCTTCGTCAAAAATTGCCCCATTTCAATTATAAAGGTGTTTTTAGATTTCACTTGATCTTTGAAACAAAACTGCATTAAAATAATTTGACTTCCGACTCATCTAAGAAAGATATTAAGGGATATTCTTCGATTAATAGAAAATATATGGAAAGCATTAAATAGGGTCTACCTTGAAATAAATGGCCATATCTTCGTCAAAAATTGCCCCATTTCAATTATAAAGGTGTTTTTAGAGTTAACTCGATCTTTGAAACAAAACTGCATTAAAATAATTTGACTTCCGACTCATCTAAGAAAGATATTAAGGGATATTCGATAAATAGAAAATATATGGAAAACATTAAATAGGGTCTACCTTGAAATAAATGGCCATATCTTCGTCAAAAATTGCCCCATTTCAATTATAAAGGTGTTTTTAGAATTTACTCGATCTGTGAAACAAAACTGCATTAAAATAATTTGACTTCCGACTCATCTAAGAAAGATATTAAGGGATATTCTTCGATAAATAGAAAATATATGGAAAGCATTAAATAGGGTCTACCTTGAAATAAATGGCCATATCTTCGTCAAAAATTGCCCCATTTCAATTATAAAGGTGTTTTTAGAATTCACTCGATCTTTGGAACAAAACTGCATTAAAATAATTTGACTTCCGACTCATCTAAGAAAGATATTAAGGGATATTCTTCGATAAATAGAAAATATATGGAAAGCATTAAATAGGGTCTACCTTGAAATAAATGGCCATATCTTCGTCAAAAATTGCCCCATTTCAATTATAAAGGTGTTTTTAGAATTCACTCGATCTTTGGAACAAAACTGCATTAAAATAATTTGACTTCCGACTCATCTAAGAAAGATATTAAGGGATATTCTTCGATAAATAGAAAATATATGGAAAGCATTAAATAGGGTCTACCTTGAAATAAATGGCCATATCTTCGTCAAAAATTGCCCCATTTCAATTATAAAGGTGTTTTTAGAATTCACTCAATCTTTGAAACAAAACTGCATTAAAATAATTTGACTTCCGACTCATCTAAGAAAGATATTAAGGGATATTCTTCGATAAATAGAAAATATATGGAAAGCATTAAATAGGGTCTACCTTGAAATAAATGGCCATATCTTCGTCAAAAATTGCCCCATTTCAATTATAAAGGTGTTTTTAGAATTCACTCGATCTTTGAAACAAAACTGCATTAAAATAATTTGACTTCCGACTCATCTAAGAAAGATATTAAGGGATATTCTTCGATTAATAGAAAATATATGGAAAGCATTAAATAGGGTCTACCTTGAAATAAATGGCCATATCTTCGTCAAAAATTGCCCCATTTCAATTATAAAGGTGTTTTTAGAATTCACTCAATCTTTGAAACAAAACTGCATTAAAATAATTTGACTTCCGACTCATCTAAGAAAGATATTAAGGGATATTCTTCGATAAATAGAAAATATATGGAAAGCATTAAATAGGGTCTACCTTGAAATAAATGGCCATATCTTCGTCAAAAATTGCCCCATTTCAATTATAAAGGTGTTTTTAGAATTCACTTGATCTTTGAAACAAAACTGCATTAAAATAATTTGACTTCCGACTCATCTAAGAAAGATATTAAGGGATATTCTTCGATAAATAGAAAATATATGGAAAGTATTAAATAGGGTCTACCTTGAAATAAATGGCCATATCTTCGTCAAAAATTGCCCCATTTCAATTATAAAGGTGTTTTTAGAATTCACTCGATCTTTGGAACAAAACTGCATTAAAATAATTTGACTTCCGACTCATCTAAGAAAGATATTAAGGGATATTCTTCGATAAATAGAAAATATATGGAAAGCATTAAATAGGGTCTACCTTGAAATAAATGGCCATATCTTCGTCAAAAATTGCCACATTTCAATTATAAAGGTGTTTTTAGAATTCACTCGATCTTTGGAAAAAAACTGCATTAAAATAATTTGACTTCCGACTCATCTAAGAAAGATATTAAGGGATATTCTTCGATTAATAGAAAATATATGGAAAGCATTAAATAGGGTCTACCTTGAAATAAATGGCCATATCTTCGTCAAAAATTGCCCCATTTCAATTATAAAGGTGTTTTTAGAATTCACTCGATCTTTGGAACAAAAACTGCATTAAAATAATTTGACTTCCGACTCATCTAAGAAAGATATTAAGGGATATTCTTCGATAAATAGAAAATATATGGAAAGCATTATATAGGGTCTACCTTGAAATAAATGGCCATATCTTCGTCAAAAATTGCCACATTTCAATTATAAAGGTGTTTTTAGAATTCACTCGATCTTTGGAAAAAAACTGCATTAAAATAATTTGACTTCCGACTCATCTAAGAAAGATATTAAGGGATATTCTTCGATAAATAGAAAATATATGGAAAGCATTAAATAGGGTCTACCTTAAAATAAACGGCCATATCTTCGTCAAAAATTGCCCCATTTCAATTATAAAGGTGTTTTTAGAATTCACTTGATCTTTGGAACAAAACTGCATTAAAATAATTTGACTTCCGACTCATCTAAGAAAGATATTAAGGGATATTCTTCGATAAATAGAAAATATATGGAAAGCATTAAATAGGGTCAACCTTGAAATAAATGGCCATATCTTCGTCAAAAATTGCTCCATTTCAATTATAAAGGTGTTTTTAGAGTTTACTCGATCTTTGGAACAAAACTGCATTAAAATAATTTGACTTCCGACTCATCTAAGAAAGATATTAAGGGATATTCTTCGATAAATAGAAAATATATGGAAAGCATTAAATAGGGTCTACCTTGAAATAAATGGCCATATCTTCGTCAAAAATTGCCCCATTTCAATTATAAAGGTGTTTTTAGAATTCACTTGATCTTTGGAACACAACTGCAATAAAATAATTTGACTTCTGACTCATCTAAGAAAGATATTAAGAGATATTCTTCGATAAATAGAAAATATATGGAAAGCATTAAATAGGGTCAACCTTGAAATAAATGGCCATATCTTCGTCAAAAATTGCTCCATTTCAATTATAAAGGTGTTTTTAGAGTTCACTCGATCTTTGGAACAAAACTGCATAAAATAATTTGACTTCCGACTCATCTAAGAAAGATATTAAGGGATATTCTTCGATTAATAGAAAATATATGGCAAAGCATTAAATAGGGTCTACCTTGAAATAAATGGCCATATCTTCGTCAAAAATTGCCCCATTTCAATTATAAAGGTGTTTTTAGAATTCACTTGATCTTTGAAACAAAACTGCATTAAAATAATTTGACTTCCGACTCATCTAAGAAAGATATTAAGGGATATTCTTCGATAAATAGAAAATATATGGAAAGTATTAAATAGGGTCTACCTTGAAATAAATGGCCATATCTTCGTCAAAAATTGCCCCATTTCAATTATAAAGGTGTTTTTAGAGTTCACTCGATCTTTGGAACAAAACTGCATTAAAATAATTTGACTTCCGACTCATCTAAGAAAGATATTAAGGGATATTCTTCGATTAATAGAAAATATAAGGCAAACATTAAATAGGGTCTACCTTGAAATAAATGGCCATATCTTCGTCAAAAATTGCCCCATTTCAATTATAAAGGTGTTTTTAGAATTCACTCGATCTTTGAAACAAAACTGCATTAAAATAATTTGACTTCCGACTCATCTAAGAAAGATATTAAGGGATATTCTTCGATTAATAGAAAATATAAGGCAAACATTAAATAGGGTCTTCCTTGAAATAAATGGCCATATCTTCGTCAAAAATTGCCCCATTTCAATTATAAAGGTGTTTTTAGAATTCGCTTGATCTTCAAAACAAAACTGCATAAAAATAATTTGACTTTCGAGTCATCTAAGAAAGATATTAAGGGATATTCTTCGATAAATAGAAAATATATGGAAAGCATTAAATAGGGTCTACCTTGAAATAAATGGCCATATCTTCGTCAAAAATTGCCCCATTTCAATTATAAAGGTGTTTTTAGAATTAACTCGATCTTTGGAACAAAACTGCATTAAAATAATTTGACTTCCGACTCATCTAAGAAAGATATTAAGGGATATTCTTCGATTAATAGAAAATATAAGGCAAAGCATTAAATAGGGTCTACCTTGAAATAAATGGCCATATCTTCGTCAAAAATTGCCCCATTTCAATTATAAAGGTGTTTTTAGAATTCACTCGATCTTTGGAACAAAACTGCATTAAAATAATTTGACTTCCGACTCATCTAAGAAAGATATTAAGGGATATTCTTCGATAAATAGAAAATATATGGAAAGCATTAAATAGGGTCTACCTTGAAATAAATGGCCATATCTTCGTCAAAAATTGCCCCATTTCAATTATAAAGGTGTTTTTAGAATTCACTCGATCTTTGGAACAAAACTGCATTAAAATAATTTGACTTCCGACTCATCTAAGAAAGATATTAAGGGATATTCGTCGATAAATAGAAAATATATGGAAAGGATTAAATAGGCTCTACCTTGAAATAAATGGCCATATCTTCGTCAAAAATTGCCCCATTTCAATTATAAAGGTGTTTTTAGATTTCACTTGATCTTTGAAACAAAACTGCATTAAAATAATTTGACTTCCGACTCATCTAAGAAAGATATTAAGGGATATTCTTCGATAAATAGAAAATATATGGAAAGTATTAAATAGGGTCTACCTTGAAATAAATGGCCATATCTTCGTCAAAAATTGCCCCATTTCAATTATAAAGGTGTTTTTAGAATTCACTTGATCTTTGGAACAAAACTGCATTAAAATAATTTGACTTCCGACTCATCTAAGAAAGATATTAAGGGATATTCTTCGATAAATAGAAAATATATGGAAAGCATTAAATAGGGTCTACCTTGAAATAAATGGCCATATCTTCGTCAAAAATTGCCCCATTTCAATTATAAAGGTGTTTTTAGAGTTCACTCGATCTTTGGAACAAAACTGCATTAAAATAATTTGACTTCCGACTCATCTAAGAAAGATATTAAGGGATATTCGTCGATTAATAGAAAATATATGGAAAGCATTAAATAGGGTCAACCTTGAAATAAATGGCCGTATCTTCGTCAAAAATTGCCACATTTCAATTATAAAGGTGTTTTTAGAATTCACTCGATCTTTGGAACAAAACTGCATTAAAATAAATTTGACTTCCGACTCATCTAAGAAAGATATTAAGGGATATTCTTCGATAAATAGAAAATATAAGGCAAACATTAAATAGGGTCTACCTTGAAATAAATGGCCATATCTTCGTCAAAAATTGCCCCATTTCAATTATAAAGGTGTTTTTAGAATTCACTCGATCTTTGGAACAAAACTGCATTAAAATAATTTGACTTCCGACTCATCTAAGAAAGATATTAAGGGATATTCTTCGATTAATAGAAAATATAAGGAAAGCATTAAATAGGGTCTACCTTGAAATAAATGGCCATATCTTCGTCAAAAATTGCCCCATTTCAATTATAAAGGTGTTTTTAGAATTTACTCAATCTTTGGAACAAAACTGCATTAAAATAATTTGACTTCCGACTCATCTAAGAAAGATATTAAGGGATATTCTTCGATAAATAGAAAATATATGGAAAGCATTAAATAGGGTCTACCTTGAAATAAATGGCCATATCTTCGTCAAAAATTGCCCCATTTCAATTATAAAGGTGTTTTTAGAATTCACTCGATCTTTGGAACAAAACTGCATTAAAATAATTTGACTTCCGACTCATCTAAGAAAGATATTAAGGGATATTCTTCGATAAATAGAAAATATATGGAAAGCATTAAATAGGGTCTACCTTGAAATAAATGGCCATATCTTCGTCAAAAATTGCCCCATTTCAATTATAAAGGTGTTTTTAGAATTCACTTGATCTTTGGAACAAAACTGCATTAAAATAATTTGACTTCCGACTCATCTAAGAAAGATATTAAGGGATATTCTTCGATTAATAGAAAATATATGGAAAGCATTAAATAGGGTCTACCTTGAAATAAATGGCCATATCTTCGTCAAAAATTGCCCCATTTCAATTATAAAGGTGTTTTTAGAATTCGCTTGATCTTTGGAACAAAACTGCATAAAAATAATTTGACTTCCGACTCATCTAAGAAAGATATTAAGGGATATTCTTCGATAAATAGAAAATATATGGAAAGCATTAAATAGGGTCTACCTTGAAATAAATGGCCATATCTTCGTCAAAAATTGCCCCATTTCAATTATAAAGGTGTTTTTAGAGTTAACTCAATCTTTGGAACAAAACTGCATTAAAATAATTTGACTTCCGACTCATCTAAGAAAGATATTAAGGGATATTCTTCGATTAATAGAAAATATAAGGCAAAGCATTAAATAGGGTCTACCTTGAAATAAATGGCCATATCTTCGTCAAAAATTGCCCCATTTCAATTATAAAGGTGTTTTTAGAATTCACTCAATCTTTGGAACAAAACTGCATTAAAATAATTTGACTTCCGACTCATCTAAGAAAGATATTAAGGGATATTCTTCGATAAATAGAAAATATATGGAAAGCATTAAATAGGGTCTACCTTGAAATAAATGGCCATATCTTCGTCAAAAATTGCCCCATTTCAATTATAAAGGTGTTTTTAGAATTCACTCAATCTTTGGAACAAAACTGCATTAAAATAATTTGACTTCCGACTCATCTAAGAAAGATATTAAGGGATATTCTTCGATAAATAGAAAATATATGGAAAGCATTAAATAGGGTCTACCTTGAAATAAATGGCCATATCTTCGTCAAAAATTGCCCCATTTCAATTATAAAGGTGTTTTTAGAATTCACTCGATCTTTGGAACAAAACTGCATAAAAATAATTTGACTTCCGACTCATCTAAGAAAGATATTAAGGGATATTCTTCGATAAATAGAAAATATATGGAAAGCATTAAATAGGCTCTACCTTGAAATAAATGGCCATATCTTCGTCAAAAACTGCCCCATTTCAATTATATAGGTGTTTTTAAATCTGGCTCGATCTTTGAAACAAAACTGCATTAAAATAATTTGACTTCCGACTCATCTAAGAAAGATATTAAGGGATATTCTTCGATTAATAGAAAATATATGGAAAGCATTAAATAGGCTCTACCTTGAAATAAATGGCCATATCTTCGTCAAAAATTGCCCCATTTCAATTATAAAGGTGTTTTTAGAATTCACTCGATCTTTGAAACAAAACTGCATTAAAATAATTTGACTTCCGACTCATCTAAGAAAGATATTAAGGGATATTCTTCGATTAATAGAAAATATATGGAAAGTATTAAATAGGGTCTACCTTGAAATAAATGGCCATATCTTCGTCAAAAATTGCCCCATTTCAATTATAAAGGTGTTTTTAGAATTCACTTGATCTTTGGAACAAAACTGCATAAAAATAATTTGACTTCCGACTCATCTAAGAAAGATATTAAGGGATATTCTTCGATTAATAGAAAATATAAGGAAAGCATTAAATAGGGTCTACCTTGAAATAAATGGCCATATCTTCGTCAAAAATTGCCCCATTTCAATTATAAAGGTGTTTTTAGAATTCACTCAATCTTTGAAACAAAACTGCATTAAAATAATTTGACTTCCGACTCATCTAAGAAAGATATTAAGGGATATTCTTCGATTAACAGAAAATATATGGAAAGTATTAAATAGGGTCTACCTTGAAATAAATGGCCATATCTTCGTCAAAAATTGCCCCATTTCAATTATAAAGGTGTTTTTAGAATTTACTTGATCTTCAAAACAAAACTGCATTAAAAATAATTTGACTTCCGACTCATCTAAGAAAGATATTAAGGGATATTCTTCGATAAATAGAAAATATATGGAAAGCATTAAATAGGGTCTACCTTGAAATAAATGGCCATATCTTCGTCAAAAATTGCTCCATTTCAATTATAAAGGTGTTTTTAGAATTTACTCGATCTTTGGAACAAAACTGCATTAAAATAATTTGACTTCCGACTCATCTAAGAAAGATATTAAGAGATATTCTTCGATTAATAGAAAATATAAGCCAAACATTAAATAGGGTCTACCTTGAAATAAATGGCCATATCTTCGTCAAAAATTGCCCCATTTCAATTATAAAGGTGTTTTTAGAATTCACTCAATCTTTGGAACAAAACTGCATTAAAATAATTTGACTTCCGACTCATCTAAGAAAGATATTAAGGGATATTCTTCGATAAATAGAAAATATAAGCCAAACATTAAATAGGGTCTACCTTGAAATAAATGGCCATATCTTCGTCAAAAATTTCCCCATTTCAATTATAAAGGTGTTTTTGGAATTCACTTGATCTTTGAAACACAACTGCATTAAAATAATTTGACTTCTGACTCATCTAAGAAAGATATTAAGGGATATTCTTCGATAAATAGAAAATATATGGAAAGCATTAAATAGGGTCTACCTTGAAATAAATGGCCATATCTTCGTCAAAAATTGCTCCATTTCAATTATAAAGGTGTTTTTAGAGTTTACTCGATCTTTGGAACAAAACTGCCTTAAAATAATTTGACTTCCGACTCATCTAAGAAAGATATTAAGGGATATTCTTCGATTAATAGAAAATATAAGCCAAACATTAAATAGGGTCTACCTTGAAATAAATGGCCATATCTTCGTCAAAAATTGCCCCATTTCAATTATAAAGGTGTTTTTAGAATTCACTCAATCTTTGGAACAAAACTGCATTAAAATAATTTGACTTCCGACTCATCTAAGAAAGATATTAAGGGATATTCTTCGATTAATAGAAAATATAAGCCAAACATTAAATAGGGTCTACCTTGAAATAAATGGCCATATCTTCGTCAAAAATTGCCCCATTTCAATTATAAAGGTGTTTTTAGAATTCACTCGATCTTTGAAAAAAAACTGCATTAAAATAATTTGACTTCCGACTCATCTAAGAAAGATATTAAGGGATATTCTTCGATTAATAGAAAATATATGGAAAGCATTAAATAGGGTCTACCTTGAAATAAATGGCCATATCTTCGTCAAAAATTGCCCCATTTCAATTATAAAGGTGTTTTTAGAATTCACTTGATCTTCGAAACAAAACTGCATAAAAATAATTTGACTTCCGAGTCATCTAAGAAAGATATTAAGGGATATTCTTCGATAAATAGAAAATATATGGAAAGCATTAAATAGGGTCTACCTTGAAATAAATGGCCATATCTTCGTCAAAAATTGCCCCATTTCAATTATAAAGGTGTTTTTAGAGTTAACTCGATCTTTGGAACAAAACTGCATTAAAATAATTTGACTTCCGACTCATCTAAGAAAGATATTAAGGGATATTCTTCGATTAATAGAAAATATAAGGAAAACATTAAATAGGGTCTACCTTGAAATAAATGGCCATATCTTCGTCAAAAATTGCCCCATTTCAATTATAAAGGTGTTTTTAGAATTCACTCAATCTTTGAAACAAAACTGCATTAAAATAATTTGACTTCCGACTCATCTAAGAAAGATATTAAGGGATATTCTTCGATAAATAGAAAATATATGGAAAGCATTAAATAGGGTCTACCTTGAAATAAATGGCCATATCTTCGTCAAAAATTGCCCCATTTCAATTATAAAGGTGTTTTTAGAATTCACTCGATCTTTGAAACAAAACTGCATTAAAATAATTTGACTTCCGACTCATCTAAGAAAGATATTAAGGGATATTCTTCGATAAATAGAAAATATAAGGAAAACATTAAATAGGGTCTACCTTGAAATAAATGGCCATATCTTCGTCAAAAATTGCCCCATTTCAATTATAAAGGTGTTTTTAGAATTCACTCGATCTTTGGAACAAAACTGCATTAAAATAATTTGACTTCCGACTCATCTAAGAAAGATATTAAGGGATATTCTTCGATAAATAGAAAATATATGGAAAGCATTAAATAGGGTCTACCTTGAAATAAATGGCCATATCTTCGTCAAAAATTGCCCCATTTCAATTATAAAGGTGTTTTTAGATTTCACTCGATCTTTGGAACAAAACTGCATTAAAATAATTTGACTTCCGACTCATCTAAGAAAGATATTAAGGGATATTCTTCGATAAATAGAAAATATATGGAAAGCATTAAATAGGGTCTACCTTGAAATAAATGGCCATATCTTCGTCAAAAATTGCCCCATTTCAATTATAAAGGTGTTTTTAGAATTCACTCAATCTTTGGAACAAAACTGCATTAAAATAATTTGACTTCCGACTCATCTAAGAAAGATATTAAGGGATATTCTTCGATTAATAGAAAATATAAGGAAGACATTAAATAGGGTCTACCTTGAAATAAATGGCCATATCTTCGTCAAAAATTGCCCCATTTCAATTATAAAGGTGTTTTTAGAATTCACTCAATCTTTGGAACAAAACTGCATTAAAATAATTTGACTTCCGACTCATCTAAGAAAGATATTAAGGGATATTCTTCGATAAATAGAAAATATATGGAAAGCATTAAATAGGGTCTACCTTGAAATAAATGGCCATATCTTCGTCAAAAATTGCCCCATTTCAATTATAAAGGTGTTTTTAGAATTCACTCGATCTTTGGAAACAAAACTGCATTAAAATAATTTGACTTCCGACTCATCTAAGAAAGATATTAAGGGATCTTCTTTGATTAACAGAAAATATATGGAAAGTATTAAATAGGGTCTACCTTGAAATAAATGGCCATATCTTCGTCAAAAATTGCCCCATTTCAATTATAAAAGGTGTTTTTAGAATTCGCTCGATCTTCAGAACAAAACTGCATAAAAATAATTTGACTTCCGAGTCATCTAAGAAAGATATTAAGGGATATTCTTCGATAAATAGAAAATATATGGAAAGCATTAAATAGGGTCTACCTT
Organism: Drosophila grimshawi; assembly: GCF_018153295.1. NCBI lineage: Eukaryota > Metazoa > Arthropoda > Insecta > Diptera > Drosophilidae > Drosophila > Drosophila grimshawi. The sequence continues at coordinate 37,051 of NW_025063831.1, read as the reverse complement.
GAAATAAATGGCCATATCTTCGTCAAAAATTGCTCCATTTCAATTATAAAGGTGTTTTTAGAGTTAACTCGATCTTTGGAACAAAACTGCATTAAAATAATTTGACTTCCGACTCATCTAAGAAAGATATTAGGGGATATTCTTCGATTAATAGAAAATATATGGAAAGTATTAAATAGGGTCTACCTTGAAATAAATGGCCATATCTTCGTCAAAAATTGCCCCATTTCAATTATAAAGGTGTTTTTAGAATTCACTCGATCTTTGAAAAAAAACTGCATTAAATTAATCTGACTTCCGACTCATCTAAGAAAGATATTAAGGGATATTCTTCGATTAATAGAAAATATAAGGCAAACATTAAATAGGGTCTACCTTGAAATAAATGGCCATATCTTCGTCAAAAATTGCTCCATTTCAATTATAAAGGTGTTTTTAGAATTTGCTTGATCTTCAAAACAAAACTGCATAAAAATAATTTGACTTCCGAGTCATCTAAGAAAGATATTAAGGGATATTCTTCGATTAATAGAAAATATGTGGAGAGCATTAAATAGGCTCTACCTTGAAATAAATGGCCATATCTTCGTCAAAAATTGCTCCATTTCAATTATAAAGGTGTTTTTAGAGTTCACTCGATCTTTGGAACAAAACTGCATTAAAATAATTTGTCTTCCGACTCATCTAAGAAAGATATTAAGAGATATTCTTCGATTAATAGAAAATATAAGCCAAACATTAAATAGGGTCTACCTTGAAATAAATGGTCATATCTTCGTCAAAAATTGCCCGATTTCAATTATAAAGGTGTTTTTAGAATTCACTCAATCTTTGAAACAAAACTGCATTAAATAATTTGACTTCCGACTCATCTAATAAAGATATTAAGGGATATTCTTCGATTAATAGAAAATATAAGGAAAGCATTAAATAGGGTCAACCTTGAAATAAATGGCCATATCTTCGTCAAAAGTTGCGCCATTTCAATTATAAAGGTGTTTTTAGAGTTTACTCGATCTTTGGAACAAAACTGCATTAAAATAATTTGACTTCCGACTCATCTAAGAAAGATATTAAGGGATATTCTTCGATTAATAGAAAATATAAGCCAAACATTAAATAGGGTCTACCTTGAAATAAATGGCCATATCTTCGTCAAAAATTGCCCCATTTCAATTATAAAGGTGTTTTTAGAATTCACTCAATCTTTGGAACAAAACTGCATTAAAATAATTTGACTTCCGACTCATCTAAGAAAGATATTAAGGGATATTCTTCGATAAATAGAAAATATATGGAAAGCATTAAATAGGGTCTACCTTGAAATAAATGGCCATATCTTCGTCAAAAATTGCCCCATTTCAATTATAAAGGTGTTTTTAGAATTCACTCGATCTTTGGAACAAAACTGCATTAAAATAATTTGACTTCCGACTCATCTAAGAAAGATATTAAGGGATATTCTTCGATAAATAGAAAATATAAGGAAAACATTAAATAGGGTCAACCTTGAAATAAATGGCCATATCTTCGTCAAAAATTGCCCCATTTCAATTATAAAGGTGTTTTTAGAATTCACTCAATCTTTGAAACAAAACTGCATTAAAATAATTTGACTTCCGACTCATCTAAGAAAGATATTAAGGGATATTCTTCGATAAATAGAAAATATAAGGAAAACATTAAATAGGGTCTACCTTGAAATAAATGGCCATATCTTCGTCAAAAATTGCCCCATTTCAATTATAAAGGTGTTTTTAGAATTCACTCGATCTTTGAAACAAAACTGCATTAAAATAATTTGACTTCCGACTCATCTAAGAAAGATATTAAGGGATATTCTTCGATAAATAGAAAATATATGGAAAGTATTAAATAGGGTCTACCTTGAAATAAATGGCCATATCTTCGTCAAAAATTGCCCCATTTCAATTATAAAGGTGTTTTTAGATTTCACTCGATCTTTGGAACAAAACTGCATTAAAATAATTTGACTTCCGACTCATCTAAGAAAGATATTAAGGGATATTCTTCGATAAATAGAAAATATATGGAAAGTATTAAATAGGGTCTACCTTGAAATAAATGGCCATATCTTCGTCAAAAATTGCCCCATTTCAATTATAAAGGTGTTTTTAGAATTCACTCGATCTTTGGAACAAAACTGCATTAAAATAATTTGACTTCCGACTCATCTAAGAAAGATATTAAGGGATATTCTTCGATTAATAGAAAATATAAGGAAGACATTAAATAGGGTCAACCTTGAAATAAATGGCCATATCTTCGTCAAAAATTGCCCCATTTCAATTATAAAGGTGTTTTTAGAATTCACTCGATCTTTGAAAAAAAACTGCATTAAAATAATTTGACTTCCGACTCATCTAAGAAAGATATTAAGGGATATTCTTCGATTAATAGAAAATATATGGAAAGCATTAAATAGGGTCTACCTTGAAATAAATGGCCATATCTTCGTCAAAAATTGCCCCATTTCAATTATAAAGGTGTTTTTAGAATTCACTCGATCTTTGAAACAAAACTGCATTAAAATAATTTGACTTCCGACTCATCTAAGAAAGATATTAAGGGATATTCTTCGATAAATAGAAAATATATGGAAAGTATTAAATAGGGTCTACCTTGAAATAAATGGCCATATCTTCGTCAAAAATTGCCCCATTTCAATTATAAAGGTGTTTTTAGAATTCACTCGATCTTTGAAACAAAACTGCATTAAAATAATTTGACTTCCGACTCATCTAAGAAAGATATTAAGGGATATTCTTCGATTAATAGAAAATATAAGGCAAAGCATTAAATAGGGTCTACCTTGAAATAAATGGCCATATCTTCGTCAAAAATTGCCCCATTTCAATTATAAAGGTGTTTTTAGAATTCACTCGATCTTTGAAACAAAACTGCATTAAAATAATTTGACTTCCGACTCATCTAAGAAAGATATTAAGGGATATTCTTCGATTAATAGAAAATATAAGGCAAACATTAAATAGGGTCTACCTTGAAATAAATGGCCATATCTTCGTCAAAAATTGCCCCATTTCAATTATAAAGGTGTTTTTAGAATTCGCTTGATCTTTAAAACAAAACTGCATTAAAATAATTTGACTTCCGACTCATCTAAGAAAGATATTAAGGGATATTCTTCGATAAATAGAAAATATATGGAAAGCATTAAATAGGGTCTACCTTGAAATAAATGGCCATATCTTCGTCAAAAATTGCCCCATTTCAATTATAAAGGTGTTTTTAGAATTCACTCGATCTTTGGAACAAAACTGCATTAAAATAATTTGACTTCCGACTCATCTAAGAAAGATATTAAGGGATATTCTTCGATAAATAGAAAATATATGGAAAGCATTAAATAGGGTCTACCTTGAAATAAATGGCCATATCTTCGTCAAAAATTGCCCCATTTCAATTATAAAGGTGTTTTTAGAATTCGCTTGATCTTCAAAACAAAATTGCATTAAAATAATTTTGACTTTCCGACTCATCTAAGAAAGATATTAAAGGGATATTCTTCGATAAATAGAAAATATATGGCAAAGCATTAAATAGGGTCTACCTTGAAATAAATGGCCGTATCTTCGTCAAAAATTGCCCCATTTCAATTATAAAGGTGTTTTTAGAATTCACTCGATCTTTGGAACAAAACTGCATTAAAATAATTTGACTTCCGACTCATCTAAGAAAGATATTAAGGGATATTCTTCGATAAATAGAAAATATATGGAAAGCATTAAATAGGGTCAACCTTGAAATAAATGGCCATATCTTCGTCAAAAATTGCCCCATTTCAATTATAAAGGTGTTTTTAGAGTTCACTTGATCTTTGAAACAAAACTGCATTAAAATAATTTGACTTCCGACTCATCTAAGAAAGATATTAAGGGATATTCTTCGATAAATAGAAAATATATGGAAAGCATTAAATAGGGTCTACCTTGAAATAAATGGCCATATCTTCGTCAAAAATTGCCCCATTTCAATTATAAAGGTGTTTTTAGAATTCACTCGATCTTTGGAACAAAACTGCATTAAAATAATTTGACTTCCGACTCATCTAAGAAAGATATTAAGGGATATTCTTCGATAAATAGAAAATATATGGAAAGCATTAAATAGGGTCTACCTTGAAATAAATGGCCATATCTTCGTCAAAAATTGCCCCATTTCAATTATAAAGGTGTTTTTAGAGTTCACTTGATCTTTGGAACAAAACTGCATTAAAATCATTCGACTTCCGACTCATCTAAGAAAGATATTAAGGGATATTCTTCGATTAATAGAAAATATAAGCCAAACATTAAATAGGGTCAACCTTGAAATAAATGGCCATATCTTCGTCAAAAATTGCCCCATTTCAATTATAAAGGTGTTTTTAGAATTCACTCGATCTTTGGAACAAAACTGCATTAAAATAATTTGACTTCTGACTCATCTAAGAAAGATATTAAGAGATATTCTTCGATAAATAGAAAATATATGGAAAGCATTAAATAGGGTCAACCTTGAAATAAATGGCCATATCTTCGTCAAAAATTGCTCCATTTCAATTATAAAGGTGTTTTTAGAGTTCACTCGATCTTTGGAACAAAACTGCATTAAAATAATTTGACTTCCGACTCATCTAAGAAAGATATTAAGGGATATTCTTCGATAAATAGAAAATATATGGAAAGTATTAAATAGGGTCAACCTTGAAATAAATGGCCATATCTTCGTCAAAAGTTGCGCCATTTCAATTATAAAGGTGTTTTTAGAGTTTACTCGATCTTTGGAACAAAACTGCATTAAAATAATTTGACTTCCGACTCATCTAAGAAAGATATTAAGGGATATTCTTCGATAAATAGAAAATATATGGAAAGCATTAAATAGGGTCTACCTTGAAATAAATGGCCATATCTTCGTCAAAAATTGCCCCATTTCAATTATAAAGGTGTTTTTAGAATTCACTCGATCTTTGGAACAAAACTGCATTAAAATAATTTGACTTCCGACTCATCTAAGAAAGATATTAAGGGATATTCTTCGATAAATAGAAAATATATGGAAAGCACTAAATAGGGTCTACCTTGAAATAAATGGCCATATCTTCGTCAAAAATTGCCCCATTTCAATTATAAAGGTGTTTTTAGAGTTTACTTGATCTTTGGAACAAAACTGCATTAAAATAATTTGACTTCCGACTCATCTAAGAAAGATATTAAGGGATATTCTTCGGTAAATAGAAAATATATGGAAAGCATTAAATAGGATCAACCTTGAGATAAATGCCCATATCTTCGTCAAAAATTGCCCCATTTCAATTATATTGGTGTTTTTAGATTTCACTTATTCTGTGAAACAAAACTGCATTAAAATAATTTGACTCCCGACTCATCTAATAAAGATATTAAGGGATATTCTTCGATAAATAGAAAATATATGGAAAGCATTAAATAGGGTCAACCTTGAAATAAATGGCCATATCTTCGTCAAAAATTGCCCCATTTCAATTATAAAGGTGTTTTTTAGAATTCGCTCGATCTTTGGAACAAAACTGCATTAAAATAATTTGACTTCCGACTCATCTAAGAAAGATATTAAGGGATATTCTTCGATAAATAGAAAATATATGGAAAGCATCAAATAGGGTCTACCTTGAAAAAAATGGCCATATCTTCGTCAAAAATTGCCCCATTTCAATTATAAAGGTGTTTTTAGAGTTAACTCGATCTTTGGAACAAAACTGCATTAAAATAATTTGACTTGCGACTCATCTAAGAAAGATATTAAGGGATATTCTTCGATTAATAGAAAATATAAGCCAAACATTAAATAGGGTCTACCTTGAAATAAATGGCCATATCTTCGTCAAAAATTGCCCCATTTCAATTATAAAGGTGTTTTTAGAATTTACTCAATCTTTGAAACAAAACTGCATTAAAATAATTTGACTTCCGACTCATCTAAGAAAGATATTAAGGGATATTCTTCGATTAATAGAAAATATAAGGAAAGCATTAAATAGGGTCTACCTTGAAATAAATGGCCATATCTTCGTCAAAAATTGCCCCATTTCAATTATAAAGGTGTTTTTAGAGTTCACTTGATCTTTGAAACAAAACTGCATTAAAATAATTTGACTTCCGACTCATCTAAGAAAGATATTAAGGGATATTCTTCGATAAATAGAAAATATATGGAAAGTACTAAATAGGGTCTACCTTGAAATAAATGGCCATATCTTCGTCAAAAATTGCCCCATTTCAATTATAAAGGTGTTTTTAGAGTTCACTTGATCTTTGGAACAAAACTGCATTAAAATAATTTGACTTCCGACTCATCTAAGAAAGATATTAAGGGATATTCTTCGATAAATAGAAAATATATGGAAAGCATTAAATAGGGTCAACCTTGAAATAAATGGCCATATCTTCGTCAAAAATTGCCCCATTTCAATTATAAAGGTGTTTTTAGAATTCACTTGATCTTTGGAACAAAACTGCATTAAAATAATTTGACTTCCGACTCATCTAAGAAAGATATTAAGGGATATTCTTCGATAAATAGAAAATATATGGAAAGCATTAAATAGGGTCTACCTTGAAATAAATGGCCATATCTTCGTCAAAAATTGCCCCATTTCAATTATAAAGGTGTTTTTAGAGTTAACTCGATCTTTGGAACAAAACTGCATTAAAATAATTTGACTTCCGACTCATCTAAGAAAGATATTAAGGGATATTCTTCGATTAATAGAAAATATAAGCCAAACATTAAATAGGGTCTACCTTGAAATAAATGGCCATATCTTCGTCAAAAATTGCCCCATTTCAATTATAAAGGTGTTTTTAGAATTGACTCAATCTTTGGAACAAAACTGCATTAAAATAATTTGACTTCCGACTCATCTAAGAAAGATATTAAGGGATATTCTTCGATAAATAGAAAATATATGGAAAGTATTAAATAGGGTCTACCTTGAAATAAATGGCCATATCTCCGTCAAAAATTGACCCATTTCAATTATAAAGGTGTTTTTAGAATTCGCTCGATCATTGGAACAAAACTGCATTAAAATAATTTGACTTTCGACTCATCTAAGAAAGATATTAAGGGATATTCTTCGATAAATAGAAAATATATGGAAAGTACTAAATAGGGTCTACCTTGAAATAAATGGCCATATCTTCGTCAAAAATTGCCCCATTTCAATTATAAAGGTGTTTTTAGAGTTCACTTGATCTTTGGAACAAAACTGCATTAAAATAATTTGACTTCCGACTCATCTAAGAAAGATATTAAGGGATATTCTTCGATAAATAGAAAATATATGGAAAGCATTAAATAGGGTCAAAAATCCCCATTTCAATTATAAAGGTGTTTTTAGAATTCGCTCGATCTTTGGAACAAAACTGCATTAAAATAATTTGACTTCCGACTCATCTAAGAAAGATATTAAGGGATATTCTTCGATAAATAGAAAATATATGGAAAGCATTAAATAGGGTCTACCTTGAAATAAATGGCCATATCTTCGTCAAAAATTGCCCCATTTCAATTATAAAGGTGTTTTTAGAGTTTACTCGATCTTTGGAACAAAACTGCATTAAAATAATTTGACTTCCGACTCATCTAAGAAAGATATTAAGGGATATTCTTCGATAAATAGAAAATATATGGAAAGCATTAAATAGGGTCTACCTTGAAATAAATGGCCATATCTTCGTCAAAAATTGCCCCATTTCAATTATAAAGGTGTTTTTAGAATTCGCTCGATCTTTGGAACAAAACTGCATTAAAATAATTTGACTTCCGACTCATCTAAGAAAGATATTAAGGGATATTCTTCGATAAATAGAAAATATATGGAAAGCATTAAATAGGGTCTACCTTGAAATAAATGGCCATATCTTCGTCAAAAATTGCCCCATTTCAATTATAAAGGTGTTTTTAGAGTTTGCTTGATCTTTGGAACAAAACTGCATTAAAATAATTTGACTTCCGACTCATCTAAGAAAGATATTAAGGGATATTCTTCGATAAATAGAAAATATATGGAAAGCATTAAATAGGGTCTACCTTGAAATAAATGGCCATATCTTCGTCAAAAATTGCCCCATTTCAATTAAAAGGTGTTTTTAGAATTGACTCAATCTTTGGAACAAAACTGCATTAAAATAATTTGACTTCCGACTCATCTAAGAAAGATATTAAGGGATATTCTTCGATAAATAGAAAATATATGGAAAGTATTAAATAGGGTCAACCTTGAAATAAATGGCCATATCTTCGTCAAAAATTGCTCCATTTCAATTATAAAGGTGTTTTTAGAGTTCAGTTGATCTTTGAAACAAAACTGCATTAAAATAATTTGACTTCCGACTCATCTAAAAAAGATATTAAGGGATATTCTTCGATAAATAGAAAATATATGGAAAGCATTAAATAGGGTCTACCTTGAAAAAAATGGCCATATCTTCGTCAAAAATTGCCCCATTTAAATTATAAAGGTGTTTTTAGAGTTTACTCGATCTTTGGAACAAAACTGCATTAAAATAATTTGACTTCCGACTCATCTAAGAAAGATATTAAGGGATATTCTTCGATTAATAGAAAATATATGGAAAGCATTAAATAGGGTCTACCTTGAAATAAATGGCCATATCTTCGTCAAAAATTGCCCCATTTCAATTAAAAGGTGTTTTTAGAATTGACTCAATCTTTGGAACAAAACTGCATTAAAATAATTTGACTTCCGACTCATCTAAGAAAGATATTAAGGGATATTCTTCGATAAATAGAAAATATATGGAAAGTATTAAATAGGGTCAACCTTGAAATAAATGGCCATATCTCCGTCAAAAATTGACCCATTTCAATTATAAAGGTGTTTTTAGAATTCACTCGATCTTAAGGAACAAAACTGCATTAAAATAATTTGACTTTCGACTCATCTAATAAAGATATTAAGGGATATTCTTCGATAAATAGAAAATATATGGAAAGTACTAAATAAGGTCTACCTTGAAATAAATGGCCATATCTTCGTCAAAAATTGCCCCATTTCAATTATAAAGGTGTTTTTAGAGTTCAGTTGATCTTTGGAACAAAACTGCATTAAAATAATTTGACTTCCGACTCATCTAAGAAAGATATTAAGGGATATTCTTCGATAAATAGAAAATATATGGAAAGCATTAAATAGGGTCTACCTTGAAATAAATGGCCATATCTTCGTCAAAAATTGCCCCATTTCAATTATAAAGGTGTTTTTAGAATTCACTCGATCTTTGGAACAAAACTGCATTAAAATAATTTGACTTCCGACTCATCTAAGAAAGATATTAAGGGATATTCTTCGATAAATAGAAAATATATGGAAAGCATTAAATAGGGTCTACCTTGAAATAAATGGCCATATCTTCGTCAAAAATTGCCCCATTTCAATTATAAAGGTGTTTTTAGAGTTTACTCGATCTTTGGAACAAAACTGCATTAAAATAATTTGACTTCCGACTCATCTAAGAAAGATATTAAGGGATATTCTTCGATAAATAGAAAATATATGGAAAGCATTAAATAGGGTCAACCTTGAAATAAATGGCCATATCTTCGTCAAAAATTGCCCCATTTCAATTATAAAGGTGTTTTTAGAATTCACTCGATCTTTGGAACAAAACTGCATTAAAATAATTTGACTTTCGACTCATCTAAGAAAGATATTAAGGGATATTCTTCGATAAATAGAAAATATATGGAAAGTACTAAATAGGGTCTACCTTGAAATAAATGGCCATATCTTCGTCAAAAATTGCCCCATTTCAATTATAAAGGTGTTTTTAGAGTTTGCTTGATCTTTGGAACAAAACTGCATTAAAATAATTTGACTTCCGACTCATCTAAGAAAGATATTAAGGGATATTCTTCGATAAATAGAAAATATATGGAAAGCATTAAATAGGGTCAACCTTGAAATAAATGGCCATATCTTCGTCAAAAATTGCCCCATTTCAATTATAATAGGTGTTTTTAGAATTCACTTAATCTTTGAAACAAAACTGCATTAAAATAATTTGACTTCCGACTCATCTAAGAAAGATATTAAGGGATATTCTTCGATAAATAGAAAATATATGGAAAGCATTAAATAGGGTCTACCTTGAAATAAATGGCCATATCTGCGTCAAAAATTGCCCCATTTCAATTATAAAGGTGTTTTTAGAATTCGCTCGATCTTTGGAACAAAACTGCATTAAAATAATTTGACTTCCGACTCATCTAAGAAAGATATTAAGGGATATTCTTCGATAAATAGAAAATATATGGAAAGCATCAAATAGGGTCTACCTTGAAATAAATGGCCATATCTTCGTCAAAAATTGCCCCATTTCAATTATAAAGGTGTTTTTAGAATTCACTTGATCTTTGGAACAAAACTGCATTAAAATAATTTGACTTCCGACTCATCTAAGAAAGATATTAAGGGATATTCTTCGATTAATAGAAAATATAAGCCAAACATTAAATAGGGTCTACCTTGAAATAAATGGCCATATCTTCGTCAAAAATTGCCCCATTTCAATTATAAAGGTGTTTTTAGAATTCACTCAATCTTTAGAACAAAACTGCATTAAAATAATTTGACTTCCGACTCATCTAAGAAAGATATTAAGGGATATTCTTCGATTAATAGAAAATATAAGCCAAACATTAAATAGGGTCTACCTTGAAATAAATGGCCATATCTTCGTCAAAAATTGCCCCATTTCAATTATAAAGGTGTTTTTAGAGTTCACTTGATCTTTGGAACAAAACTGCATTAAAATAATTTGACTTTCGACTCATCTAAGAAAGATATTAAGGGATATTCTTCGATAAATAGAAAATATATGGAAAGTACTAAATAAGGTCTACCTTGAAATAAATGGCCATATCTTCGTCAAGAATTGCCCCATTTCAATTATAAAGGTGTTTTTAGAGTTCAGTTGATCTTTGGAACAAAACTGTATTAAAATAATTTGACTTCCGACTCATCTAAGAAAGATATTAAGGGATATTCTTCGATAAATAGAAAATATATGGAGAGCATTAAATAGGGTCTACCTTGAAATAAATGGCCATATCTTCGTCAAAAATTGCCCCATTTCAATTATAAAAGTGTTTTTAGAATTCGCTCGAACAATGGAACAAAACTGCATTAAAATAATTTGACTTCCGACTCATCTAAGAAAGATATTAAGGGATATTCTTCGATAAATAGAAAATATATGGAAAGCATTAAATAGGGTCTACCTTGAAATAAATGACCATATCTTCGCCAAAAATTGCTCCATTTTAATTATAAAGGTGTTTTTAGAGTTAACTCGAACTTTGGAACAAAACTGCATTAAAATAATTTGACTTGCGACTCATCTATGAAAGATATTAAGGGATATTCTTCGATAAATAGAAAATATATGGAAAGCATTAAATAGGGTCAACCTTGAAATAAATGGCCATATCTTCGTCAAAAATTGCTCCATTTCAATTATAAAGGTGTTTTTAGAGTTTACTCGATCTTTGGAACAAAACTGCATTAAAATAATTTAACTTCCGACTCATCTAAGAAAGATATTAAGGGATATTCTTCGATAAATAGAAAATATATGGAAAGCATTAAATAGGGTCAACCTTGAAATAAATGGCCATATCTTCGTCAAAAATTGCCCCATTTCAATAATAAAGGTGTTTTTAGAATTCGCTCGATCATTGGAACAAAACTGCATTAAAATAATTTGACTTTCGACTCATCTAATAAAGATATTAAGGGATATTCTTCGATAAATAGAAAATATATGGAAAGTACTAAATAAGGTCTACCTTGAAATAAATGGCCATATCTTCGTCAAAAATTGCCCCATTTCAATGATAAAGGTGTTTTTAGAGTTTACTTGATCTTTGGAACAAAACTGCATTAAAATAATTTGACTTCCGACTCATCTAAGAAAGATATTAAGGGATATTCTTCGATAAATAGAAAATATATGGAAAGCATTAAATAGGGTCAACCTTGAAATAAATGGCCATATCTTCGTCAAAAATTGCCCCATTTCAATTATAATGGTGTTTTTAGAATTCGCTTAATCTGTGAAACAAAACTGCATTAAAATAATTTGACTTCCGACTCATCTAAGAAAGATATTAAGGGATATTCTTCGATAAATAGAAAATATATGGAAAGCATTAAATAGGGTCAACCTTGAAATAAATGGCCATATCTTCGTCAAAAATTGCCCCATTTCAATTATAAAGGTGTTTTTAGAATTCGCTCGATCATTGGAACAAAACTGCATTAAAATAATTTGACTTCCGACTCATCTAAGAAAGATATTAAGGGATATTCTTCGATAAATAGAAAATATATGGAAAGCATTAAATAGGGTCAACCTTGAAATAAATGACCATAACTTCGTCAAAAATTGCCCCATTTCAATTATAAAGGTGTTTTTAGAATTCACTCGATCTTTGAAACAAAACTGCATTAAAATAATTTGACTTCCGACTCATCTAAGAAAGATATTAAGGGATATTCTTCGATTAATAGAAAATATAAGCCAAACATTAAATAGGGTCTACCTTGAAATAAATGGCCATATCTTCGTCAAAAATTGCCCAATTTCAATTATAAAGGTGTTTTTAGAATTCACTCAATCTTTGGAACAAAACTGCATTAAAATAATTTGACTTCCGACTCATCTAAGAAAGATATTAAGGGATATTCTTCGATTAATAGAAAATATAAGCCAAACATTAAATAGGGTCTACCTTGAAATAAATGGCCATATCTTCGTCAAAAATTGCCCCATTTCAATTATAAATGTGTTTTTTAGAGTTCACTTGATCTTTGGACCAAAACTGCATTAAAATAATTTGACTTCCGACTCATCTAAGAAAGATATTAAGGGATATTCTTCGATTAATAGAAAATATAAGCCAAACATTAAATAGGGTCTACCTTGAAATAAATGGCCATATCTTCGTCAAAAATTGCCCCATTTCAATTATAAAGGTGTTTTTAGAGTTCACTTGATCTTTGGAACAAAACTGCATTAAAATAATTTGACTTCCGACTCATCTAAGAAAGATATTAAGGGATATTCTTCGATAAATAGAAAATATATGGAAAGCATTAAATAGGGTCAACCTTGAAATAAATGGCCATATCTTCGTCAAAAATTGCCCCATTTCAATTATGAAGGTGTTTTTAGAATTCACTCGATCTTTGGAACAAAACTGCATTAAAATAATTTGACTTCCGACTCATCTAAGAAAGATATTAAGGGATATTCTTCGATAAATAGAAAATATATGGAAAGCATTAAATAGGGTCTACCTTGAAAAAAATGGCCATATCTTCGTCAAAAATAGCCCCATTTAAATTATAAAGGTGTTTTTAGAGTTAACTCGATCTTTGGAACAAAACTGCATTAAAATAATTTGACTTCCGACTCATCTAAGAAAGATATTAAGGGATATTCTTCGATTAATAGAAAATATAAGCCAAACATTAAATAGGGTCTACCTTGAAATAAATGGCCATATCTTCGTCAAAAATTGCCCCATTTCAATTATAAAGGTGTTTTTAGAATTTACTCAATCTTTGGAACAAAACTGCATTAAAATAATTTGACTTCCGACTCATCTAAGAAAGATATTAAGGGATATTCTTCGATTAATAGAAAATATATGGAGAGCATTAAATAGGCTCTACCTTGAAATAAATGGCCATATCTTCGTCAAAAATTGACCCATTTCAATTATAACGGTGTTTTTAGAATTCGCTCGATCATAAGAACAAAACTGCATTAAAATAATTTGACTTCCGACTCATCTAAGAAAGATATTAAGGGATATTCTTCGATAAATAGAAAATATATGGAAAGCATTAAATAGGGTCAACCTTGAAATAAATGGCCATATCTTCGTCAAAAATTGCCCCATTTCAATTATAAAGGTGTTTTTAGAATTCGCTCGATCAATGGAACAAAACTGCATTAAAATAATTTGACTTCCGACTCATCTAAGAAAGATATTAAGGGATATTCTTCGATAAATAGAAAATATATGGAAAGCATTAAATAGGGTCAACCTTGAAATAAATGGCCATATCTTCGTCAAAAATTGCCCCATTTCAATTATAAAAGTGTTTTTAGAATTCGCTCGAACAATGGAACAAAACTACATTAAAATAATTTGACTTCCGACTCATCTAAGAAAGATATTAAGGGATATTCTTCGATAAATAGAAAATATATGGAAAGCATTAAATAGGGTCTACCTTGAAATAAATGGCCATATCTTCGTCAAAAATTGCTCCATTTCAATTATAAAGGTGTTTTTAGAGTTTACTCGATCTTTGGAACAAAACTGCATTAAAATAATTTGACTTGCGACTCATCTATGAAAGATATTAAGGGATATTCTTCGATAAATAGAAAATATATGGAAAGCATTAAATAGGGTCAACCTTGAAATAAATGACCATATCTTCGTCAAAAATTGCTCCATTTCAATTATAAAGGTGTTTTTAGAGTTTACTCGATCTTTGGAACAAAACTGCATTAAAATAATTTGACTTCCGACTCATCTAAGAAAGATATTAAGGGATATTCTTCGATAAATAGAAAATATATGGAAAGCATTAAATAGGGTCAACCTTGAAATAAATGGCCATATCTTCGTCAAAAATTGCCCCATTTCAATAATAAAGGTGTTTTTAGAATTCGCTCGATCATTGGAACAAAACTGCATTAAAATAATTTGACTTTCGACTCATCTAATAAAGATATTAAGGGATATTCTTCGATAAATAGAAAATATATGGAAAGTACTAAATAAGGTCTACCTTGAAATAAATGGCCATATCTTCGTCAAAAATTGCCCCATTTCAATGATAAAGGTGTTTTTAGAGTTTACTTGATCTTTGGAACAAAACTGCATTAAAATAATTTGACTTCCGACTCATCTAAGAAAGATATTAAGGGATATTCTTCGGTAAATAGAAAATATATGGAAAGCATTAAATAGGATCAACCTTGAGATAAATGCCCATATCTTCGTCAAAAATTGCCCCATTTCAATTATATTGGTGTTTTTAGATTTCACTTATTCTGTGAAACAAAACTGCATTAAAATAATTTGACTCCCGACTCATCTAATAAAGATATTAAGGGATATTCTTCGATAAATAGAAAATATATGGAAAGCATTAAATAGGGTCAACCTTGAAATAAATGGCCATATCTTCGTCAAAAATTGCCCCATTTCAATTATAAAGGTCTTTTTAGAATTCGCTCGATCATTGGAACAAAACTGCATTAAAATAATTTGACTTCCGACTCATCTAAGAAAGATATTAAGGGATATTCTTCGATAAATAGAAAATATATGGAAAGCATCAAATAGGGTCTACCTTGAAAAAAATGGCCATATCTTCGTCAAAATTGCCCCATTTCAATTATAAAGGTGTTTTTAGAGTTAACTCGATCTTTGGAACAAAACTGCATTAAAATAATTTGACTTCCGACTCATCTAAGAAAGATATTAAGGGATATTCTTCGATTAATAGAAAATATAAGCCAAACATTAAATAGGGTCTACCTTGAAATAAATGGCCATATCTTCGTCAAAAATTGCCCCATTTCAATTATAAAGGTGTTTTTAGAATTCACTCAATCTTTGGAACAAAACTGCATTAAAATAATTTGACTTCCGACTCATCTAAGAAAGATATTAAGGGATATTCTTCGATTAATAGAAAATATAAGCCAAACATTAAATAGGGTCTACCTTGAAATAAATGGCCATATCTTCGTCAAAAATTGCCCCATTTCAATTATAAAGGTGTTTTTAGAGTTCACTTGATCTTTGGACCAAAACTGCATTAAAATAATTTGACTTCCGACTCATCTAAGAAAGATATTAAGGGATATTCTTCGATTAATAGAAAATATAAGCCAAACATTAAATAGGGTCTACCTTGAAATAAATGGCCATATCTTCGTCAAAAATTGCCCCATTTCAATTATAAAGGTGTTTTTAGAGTTCACTTGATCTTTGGAACAAAACTGCATTAAAATAATTTGACTTCCGACTCATCTAAGAAAGATATTAAGGGATATTCTTCGATAAATAGAAAATATATGGAAAGCATTAAATAGGGTCAACCTTGAAATAAATGGCCATATCTTCGTCAAAAATTGCCCCATTTCAATTATGAAGGTGTTTTTAGAATTCGCTCGATCATTGGAACAAAACTGCATTAAAATAATTTGACTTCCGACTCATCTAAGAAAGATATTAAGGGATATTCTTCGATAAATAGAAAATATATGGAAAGCATTAAATAGGGTCTACCTTGAAAAAAATGGCCATATCTTCGTCAAAAATAGCCCCATTTAAATTATAAAGGTGTTTTTAGAGTTAACTCGATCTTTGGAACAAAACTGCATTAAAATAATTTGACTTCCGACTCATCTAAGAAAGATATTAAGGGATATTCTTCGATTAATAGAAAATATAAGCCAAACATTAAATAGGGTCTACCTTGAAATAAATGGCCATATCTTCGTCAAAAATTGCCCCATTTCAATTATAAAGGTGTTTTTAGAATTTACTCAATCTTTGGAACAAAACTGCATTAAAATAATTTGACTTCCGACTCATCTAAGAAAGATATTAAGGGATATTCTTCGATTAATAGAAAATATATGGAGAGCATTAAATAGGCTCTACCTTGAAATAAATGGCCATATCTTCGTAAAGAGTTGCCCCATTTCAATTATAAAGGTGTTTTTAGAGTTCAGTTGATCTTTGGAACAAAACTGCATTAAAATAATTTGACTTCCGACTCATCTAAGAAAGATATTAAGGGATATTCTTCGATAAATAGAAAATATATGGAAAGCATTAAATAGGGTCAACCTTGAAATAAATGGCCATATCTTCGTCAAAAATTGCCCCATTTCAATTATAAAGGTGTTTTTAGAATTCGCTCGATCAATGGAACAAAACTGCATTAAAATAATTTGACTTCCGACTCATCTAAGAAAGATATTAAGGGATATTCTTCGATTAATAGAAAATATAAGCCAAACATTATATAGGCTCTACCTTGAAATAAATGGCCATATCTTCGTCAAAAATTGCTCCATTTCAATTATAAAGGTGTTTTTAGAGTTAACTCGATCTTTGGACCAAAACTGCATTAAAATAATTTGACTTCCGACTCATCTAAGAAAGATATTAAGGGATATTCTTCGATAAATAGAAAATATATGGAAAGCATCAAATAGGGTCTACCTTGAAAAAAATGGCCATATCTTCGTCAAAATTGCCCCATTTCAATTATAAAGGTGTTTTTAGAGTTAACTCGATCTTTGGAACAAAACTGCATTAAAATAATTTGACTTCCGACTCATCTAAGAAAGATATTAAGGGATATTCTTCGATTAATAGAAAATATAAGCCAAACATTAAATAGGGTCTACCTTGAAATAAATGGCCATATCTTCGTCAAAAATTGCCCCATTTCAATTATAAAGGTGTTTTTAGAATTCACTCAATCTTTGGAACAAAACTGCATTAAAATAATTTGACTTCCGACTCATCTAAGAAAGATATTAAGGGATATTCTTCGATTAATAGAAAATATAAGCCAAACATTAAATAGGGTCTACCTTGAAATAAATGGCCATATCTTCGTCAAAAATTGCCCCATTTCAATTATAAAGGTGTTTTTAGAATTCACTCAATCTTTGGAACAAAACTGCATTAAAATAATTTGACTTCCGACTCATCTAAGAAAGATATTAAGGGATATCCTTCGATTAATAGAAAATATAAGCCAAACATTAAATAGGGTCTACCTTGAAATAAATGGCCATATCTTCGTCAAAAATTGCCCCATTTCAATTATAAAGGTGTTTTTAGAGTTCACTTGATCTTTGGAACAAAACTGCATTAAAATAATTTGACTTCCGACTCATCTAAGAAAGATATTAAGGGATATTCTTCGATAAATAGAAAATATATGGAAAGCATTAAATAGGGTCAACCTTGAAATAAATGGCCATATCTTCGTCAAAAATTGCCCCATTTCAATTGTGAAGGTGTTTTTAGAATTCGCTCGATCATTGGAACAAAACTGCATTAAAATAATTTGACTTCCGACTCATCTAAGAAAGATATTAAGGGATATTCTTCGATAAATAGAAAATATATGGAAAGCATTAAATAGGGTCTACCTTGAAAAAAATGGCCATATCTTCGTCAAAAATAGCCCCATTTAAATTATAAAGGTGTTTTTAGAGTTAACTCGATCTTTGGAACAAAACTGCATTAAAATAATTTGACTTCCGACTCATCTAAGAAAGATATTAAGGGATATTCTTCGATAAATAGAAAATATATGGAGAGCATTAAATAGGCTCTACATTGAAATAAATGGCCATATCTTCGTAAAGAGTTGCCCCATTTCAATTATAAAGGTGTTTTTAGAGTTCAGTTGATCTTTGGAACAAAACTGCATTAAAATAATTTGACTTCCGACTCATCTAAGAAAGATATTAAGGGATATTCTTCGATAAATAGAAAATATATGGAAAGCATTAAATAGGGTCAACCTTGAAATAAATGGCCATATCTTCGTCAAAAATTGCCCCATTTCAATTATAAAGGTGTTTTTAGAATTCGCTCGATCATTGGAACAAAACTACATTAAAATAATTTGACTTCCGACTCATCTAAGAAAGATATTAAGGGATATAGAAAATATATGGAAAGCATTAAATAGGGTCTACCTTGAAATAAATGGCCATATCTTCGTCAAAAATTGCCCCATTTCAATTATAAAGGTGTTTTTAGAGTTAACTTGATCTTGGAACAAAACTGCATTAAAATAATTTGACTTCCGACTCATCTATGAAAGATATTAAGGGATATTCTTCGATAAATAGAAAATATATGGAAAGCATTAAATAGGGTCAACCTTGAAATAAATGACCATATCTTCGTCAAAAATTGCTCCATTTCAATTATAAAGGTGTTTTTAAAGTTTACTCGATCTTTGGAACAAAACTGCATTAAAATAATTTGACTTCCGACTCATCTAAGAAAGATATTAAGGGATATTCTTCGATTAATAGAAAATATATGGAGAGCATTAAATAGGCTCTACCTTGAAATAAATGGCCATATCTTCGTCAAAAATTGACCCATTTCAATTATAACGGTGTTTTTAGAATTCGCTCGATCATAAGAACAAAACTGCATTAAAATAATTTGACTTCCGACTCATCTAAGAAAGATATTAAGGGATATTCTTCGATAAATAGAAAATATATGGAAAGCATTAAATAGGGTCAACCTTGAAATAAATGGCCATATCTTCGTCAAAAATTGCCCCATTTCAATTATAAAGGTGTTTTTAGAATTCGCTCGATCTATGGAACAAAACTGCATTAAAATAATTTGACTTCCGACTCATCTAAGAAAGATATTAAGGGATATTCTTCGATAAATAGAAAATATATGGAAAGCATTAAATAGGGTCAACCTTGAAATAAATGGCCATATCTTCGTCAAAAATTGCCCCATTTCAATTATAAAGGTGTTTTTAGAATTCACTCGAACAATGGAACAAAACTGCATTAAAATAATTTGACTTCCGACTCATCTAAGAAAGATATTAAGGGATATTCTTCGATAAATAGAAAATATATGGAAAGCATTAAATAGGGTCTACCTTGAAATAAATGGCCATATCTTCGTCAAAAATTGCCCCATTTCAATTATAAAGGTGTTTTTAGAGTTAACTCGATCTTTGGAACAAAACTGCATTAAAATAATTTGACTTGCGACTCATCTAAGAAAGATATTAAGGGATATTCTTCGATAAATAGAAAATATATGGAAAGCATTAAATAGGGTCAACCTTGAAATAAATGGCCATATCTTCGTCAAAAATTGCCCCATTTCAATTATAAAGGTGTTTTTAGAGTTTACTTGATCTTTGGAACAAAACTGCATTAAAATAATTTGACTTCCGACTCATCTAAGAAAGATATTAAGGGATATTCTTCGATAAATAGAAAATATATGGAAAGCATTAAATAGGGTCAACCTTGAAATAAATGGCCATATCTTCGTCAAAAATTGCCCCATGTCAATAATAAAGGTGTTTTTAGAATTCACTCGATCTTTGGAACAAAACTGCATTAAAATAATTTGACTTTCGACTCATCTAAGAAAGATATTAAGGGATATTCTTCGATAAATAGAAAATATATGGAAAGTACTAAATAAGGTCTACCTTGAAATAAATGGCCATATCTTCGTCAAAAATTGCCCCATTTCAATTATAAAGGTGTTTTTAGAGTTCACTTGATCTTTGGAACAAAACTGCATTAAAATAATTTGACTTCCGACTCATCTAAGAAAGATATTAAGGGATATTCTTCGATAAATAGAAAATATATGGAAAGCATTAAATAGGGTCAACCTTGAAATAAATGGCCATATCTTCGTCAAAAATTGCCCCATTTCAATTATAAAGGTGTTTTTAGAATTCGCTTAATCTTTGAAACAAAACTGCATTAAAATAATTTGACTTCCGACTCATCTAAGAAAGATATTAAGGGATATTCTTCGATAAATAGAAAATATATGGAAAGCATTAAATAGGGTCTACCTTGAAATAAATGGCCATATCTTCGTCAAAAATTGCCCCATTTCAATTATAAAGGTGTTTTTAGAATTCGCTCGATCTTTGGAACAAAACTGCATTAAAATAATTTGACTTCCGACTCATCTAAGAAAGATATTAAGGGATATTCTTCGATAAATAGAAAATATATGGAAAGCATTAAATAGGGTCTACCTTGAAATAAATGGCCATATCTTCGTCAAAAATTGCCCCATTTCAATTATAAAGGTGTTTTTAGAGTTAACTCGATCTTTGGAACAAAACTGCATTAAAATAATTTGACTTCCGACTCATCTAAGAAAGATATTAAGGGATATTCTTCGATTAATAGA
Organism: Drosophila grimshawi; assembly: GCF_018153295.1. Lineage (NCBI taxonomy): Eukaryota > Metazoa > Arthropoda > Insecta > Diptera > Drosophilidae > Drosophila > Drosophila grimshawi. Next base: position 15,958 of record NW_025063831.1, on the reverse strand, counting down.
AAATATAAGCCAAACATTAAATAGGGTCTACCTTGAAATAAATGGCCATATCTTCGTCAAAAATTGCCCCATTTCAATTATAAAGGTGTTTTTAGAATTCACTCAATCTTTGGAACAAAACTGCATTAAAATAATTTGACTTCCGACTCATCTAAGAAAGATATTAAGGGATATTCTTCGATTAATAGAAAATATAAGGCAAACATTAAATAGGGTCTACCTTGAAATAAATGGCCATATCTTCGTCAAAAATTGCCCCATTTCAATTATAAAGGTGTTTTTAGAGTTCACTTGATCTTTGGAACAAAACTGCATTAAAATAATTTGACTTCCGACTCATCTAAGAAAGATATTAAGGGATATTCTTCGATAAATAGAAAATATAAGGCAAACATTAAATAGGGTCTACCTTGAAATAAATGGCCATATCTTCGTCAAAAATTGCCCCATTTCAATTATAAAGGTGTTTTTAGAGTTCACTTGATCTTTGGAACAAAACTGCATTAAAATAATTTGACTTCCGACTCATCTAAGAAAGATATTAAGGGATATTCTTCGATAAATAGAAAATATATGGAAAGCATTAAATAGGGTCTACCTTGAAATAAATGGCCATATCTTCGTCAAAAATTGCCCCATTTCAATTATAAAGGTGTTTTTAGAATTCGCTCGATCTTTGGAACAAAACTGCATTAAAATAATTTGACTTCCGACTCATCTAAGAAAGATATTAAGGGATATTCTTCGATAAATAGAAAATATATGGAAAGCATTAAATAGGGTCTACCTTGAAATAAATGGCCATATCTTCGTCAAAAATTGCCCCATTTCAATTATAAAGGTGTTTTTAGAGTTAACTCGATCTTTGGAACAAAACTGCATTAAAATAATTTGACTTCCGACTCATCTAAGAAAGATATTAAGGGATATTCTTCGATTAATAGAAAATATGAGCCAAACATTAAATAGGGTCTACCTTGAAATAAATGGCCATATCTTCGTCAAAAATTGCCCCATTTCAATTATAAAGGTGTTTTTAGAATTTACTCAATCTTTGGAACAAAACTGCATTAAAATAATTTGACTTCCGACTCATCTAAGAAAGATATTAAGGGATATTCTTCGATTAATAGAAAATATATGGAAAGCATTAAATAGGGTCTACCTTGAAATAAATGGCCATATCTTCGTCAAAAATTGCCCCATTTCAATTATAAAGGTGTTTTTAGAGTTCAGTTGATCTTTGGAACAAAACTGCATTAAAATAATTTGACTTCCGACTCATCTAAGAAAGATATTAAGGGATATTCTTCGATAAATAGAAAATATATGGAAAGCATTAAATAGGGTCAACCTTGAAATAAATGGCCATATCTTCGTCAAAAATTGCCCCATTTCAATTATAAAGGTGTTTTTAGAATTCGCTCGATCTTTGGAACAAAACTGCATTAAAATAATTTGACTTCCGACTCATCTAAGAAAGATATTAAGGGATATTCTTCGATTAATAGAAAATATAAGCCAAACATTAAATAGGGTCTACCTTGAAATAAATGGCCATATCTTCGTCAAAAATTGCCCCATTTCAAATATAAAGGTATTTTGAGAATTAACTCGATCTTTGGAACAAAACTGCATTAAAATAGTTTGATTTCCGACTCATCTACGAAAGATATTAAGGGATATTCTTCGATTAATAGAAAATATATGGAAAGCATTAAATAGGGTCTACCTTGAAATAAAATGGCCATATCTTCGTCAAAAATTGCCGTATTTCAAATATAAAGGTATTTTGAGAATTAACTCGATCTTTGGAACAAAACTGCATTAAAGTAATTTGACTTCCGACTCATCTAAGAAAGATATTAAGGGATATTCTTCGATTAATAGAAAATATAAGCCAAACATTAAATAGGGTCTACCTTGAAATAAATGGCCATATCTTCGTCAAAAATTGCCCCATTTCAATTATAAAGGTGTTTTTAGAATTCACTCAATCTTTGGAACAAAACTGCATTAAAATAATTTGACTTCCGACTCATCTAAGAAAGATATTAAGGGATATTCTTCGATTAATAGAAAATATATGGAAAGCATTAAATAGGGTCTACCTTGAAATAAATGGCCATATCTTCGTCAAAAATTGCCCCATTTCAATTATAAAGGTGTTTTTAGAGTTCACTCGATCTTTGGACCAAAACTGCATTAAAATAATTTGACTTCCGACTCATCTAAGAAAGATATTAAGGGATATTCTTCGATTAATAGAAAATATAAGGCAAGCATTAAATAGGGTCTACCTTGAAATAAATGGCCATATCTTCGTCAAAAATTGCCCCATTTCAATTATAAAGGTGTTTTTAGAGTTCACTTGATCTTTGGAACAAAACTGCATTAAAATAATTTGACTTCCGACTCATCTAAGAAAGATATTAAGGGATATTCTTCGATAAATAGAAAATATATGGAAAGCATTAAATAGGGTCAACCTTGAAATAAATGGCCATATCTTCGTCAAAAATTGCCCCATTTCAATTATAAAGGTGTTTTTAGAATTCGCTCGATCTTTGGAACAAAACTGCATTAAAATAATTTGACTTCCGACTCATCTAAGAAAGATATTAAGGGATATTCTTCGATAAATAGAAAATATATGGAAAGCATTAAATAGGGTCTACCTTGAAATAAATGGCCATATCTTCGTCAAAAATTGCCCCATTTCAATTATAAAGGTGTTTTTAGAGTTAACTCGATCTTTGGAACAAAACTGCATTAAAATAATTTGACTTCCGACTCATCTAAGAAAGATATTAAGGGATATTCTTCGATTAATAGAAAATATATGGAAAGCATTAAATAGGGTCTACCTTGAAATAAATGGCCATATCTTCGTCAAAAATTGCCCCATTTCAATTATAAAGGTGTTTTTAGAGTTCACTTGATCTTTGGAACAAAACTGCATTAAAATAATTTGACTTCCGACTCATCTAAGAAAGATATTAAGGGATATTCTTCGATAAATAGAAAATATATGGAAAGCATTAAATAGGGTCTACCTTGAAATAAATGGCCATATCTTCGTCAAAAATTGCCCCATTTCAATTATAAAGGTGTTTTTAGAATTCGCTCGATCTTTGGAACAAAACTGCATTAAAATAATTTGACTTCCGACTCATCTAAGAAAGATATTAAGGGATATTCTTCGATAAATAGAAAATATATGGAGAGCATTAAATAGGGTCTACCTTGAAATAAATGGCCATATCTTCGTCAAAAATTGCCCCATTTCAATTATAAAGGTGTTTTTAGAGTTAACTCGATCTTTGGAACAAAACTGCATTAAAATAATTTGACTTGCGACTCATTTAAGAAAGATATTAAGGGATATTCTTCGAAAAATAGAAAATATATATGGAAAGCATTAAATAGGGTCTACCTTGAAATAAATGACCATATCTTCGCCAAAAATTGCTCCATTTTAATTATAAAGGTGTTTTTAGAGTTTACTCGATCTTTGGAACAAAACTGCATTAAAATAATTTGACTTCCGACTCATCTAAGAAAGATATTAAGGTATATTCTTCGATAAATAGAAAATATATGGAAAGCATTAAATAGGGTCTACCTTGAAATAAATGGCCATATCTTCGTCAAAAATTGCCCCATTTCAATTATAAAGGTGTTTTTAGAATTCACTTGATCTTTGGAACAAAACTGCATTAAAATAATTTGACTTCCGACTCATCTAAGAAAGATATTAAGGGATATTCTTCGATAAATAGAAAATATATGGAAAGCATTAAATAAGGTCTACCTTGAAATAAATGGCCATATCTTCGTCAAAAATTGCCCCATTTCAATTATAAAGGTGTTTTTAGAGTTTACTTGATCTTTGGAACAAAACTGCATTAAAATAATTTGACTTCCGACTCATCTAAGAAAGATATTAAGGGATATTCTTCGATAAATAGAAAATATATGGAAAGCATTAAATAGGGTCTACCTTGAAATAAATGGCCATATCTTCGTCAAAAATTGCCCCATTTCAATTATAAAGGTGTTTTTAGAATTCACTCAATCTTTGAAACAAAACTGCATTAAAATAATTTGACTTCCGACTCATCTAAGAAAGATATTAAGGGATATTCTTCGATAAATAGAAAATATATGGAAAGCATTAAATAGGGTCTACCTTGAAATAAATGGCCATATCTTCGTCAAAAATTGCCCCATTTCAATTATAAAGGTGTTTTTAGAATTCACTCGATCTTTGGAACAAAACTGCATTAAAATAATTTGACTTCCGACTCATCTAAGAAAGATATTAAGGGATATTCTTCGATAAATAGAAAATATATGGAAAGCATTAAATAGGGTCTACCTTGAAATAAATGGCCATATCTTCGTCAAAAATTGCCCCATTTCAATTATAAAGGTGTTTTTAGAGTTAACTCGATCTTTGGAACAAAACTGCATTAAAATAATTTGACTTCCGACTCATCTAAGAAAGATATTAAGGGATATTCTTCGATTAAATAGAAAATATAAGGAAAACATTAAATAGGGTCTACCTTGAAATAAATGGCCATATCTTCGTCAAAAATTGCCCCATTTCAATTATAAAGGTGTTTTTAGAATTCACTCAATCTTTGGAACAAAACTGCATTAAAATAATTTGACTTCCGACTCATCTAAGAAAGATATTAAGGGATATTCTTCGATTAATAGAAAATATAAGCCAAACATTAAATAGGGTCTACCTTGAAATAAATGGCCATATCTTCGTCAAAAATTGCCCCATTTCAATTATAAAGGTGTTTTTAGAGTTCACTCAATCTTTGGAACAAAACTGCATTAAAATAATTTGACTTCCGACTCATCTAAGAAAGATATTAAGGGATATTCTTCGATAAATAGAAAATATATGGAAAGCATTAAATAGGGTCTACCTTGAAATAAATGGCCATATCTTCGTCAAAAATTGCCCCATTTCAATTATAAAGGTGTTTTTAGAGTTCACTTGATCTTTGGAACAAAACTGCATTAAAATAATTTGACTTCCGACTCATCTAAGAAAGATATTAAGGGATATTCTTCGATTAATAGAAAATATAAGGCAAAGCATTAAATAGGGTCTACCTTGAAATAAATGGCCATATCTTCGTCAAAAATTGCCCCATTTCAATTATAAAGGTGTTTTTAGAGTTCACTTGATCTTTGGAACAAAACTGCATTAAAATAATTTGACTTCCGACTCATCTAAGAAAGATATTAAGGGATATTCTTCGATAAATAGAAAATATATGGAAAGCATTAAATAGGGTCAACCTTGAAATAAATGGCCATATCTTCGTCAAAAATTGCCCCATTTCAATTATAAAGGTGTTTTTAGAATTCGCTCGATCTTTGGAACAAAACTGCATTAAAATAATTTGACTTCCGACTCATCTAAGAAAGATATTAAGGGATATTGTTGATTAACAGAAAATATATGGAAAGCATTAAATAGGGTCTACCTTGAAATAAATGGCCATATCTTCGTCCAAAATTGCCCCATTTCAATTATAAAGGTGTTTTTAGAATTCATTCGATCTTTGGAACAAAACTGCATTAAAATAATTTGACTTTCGACTCATCTAAGAAAGATATTAAGGGATATTCTTCGATAAATAGAAAATATTTGGAGAGCATTAAATAGGCTCTACCTTGAAATAAATGGCCATATCTTCGTCAAGAATTGCCCCATTTCAATTATAAAGGTGTTTTTAGAGTTCAGTTGATCTTTGGAACAAAACTGTATTAAAATAATTTGACTTCCGACTCATCTAAGAAAGATATTAAGGGATATTCTTCGATAAATAGAAAATATATGGAGAGCATTAAATAGGGTCTACCTTGAAATAAATGGCCATATCTTCGTCAAAAATTGCCCCATTTCAATTATAAAGGTGTTTTTAGAGTTAACTCGAACTTTGGAACAAAACTGCATTAAAATAATTTGACTTGCGACTCATTTAAGAAAGATATTAAGGGATATTCTTCGAAAAATAGAAAATATATATGGAAAGCATTAAATAGGGTCTACCTTGAAATAAATGACCATATCTTCGCCAAAAATTGCTCCATTTTAATTATAAAGGTGTTTTTAGAGTTAACTCGAACTTTGGAACAAAACTGCATTAAAATAATTTGACTTGCGACTCATTTAAGAAAGATATTAAGGGATATTCTTCGATAAATAGAAAATATATGGAAAGCATTAAATAGGGTCAACCTTGAAATAAATGGCCATATCTTCGTCAAAAATTGCCCCATTTCAATTATAAAGGTGTTTTTAGAGTTTACTCGATCTTTGGAACAAAACTGCATTAAAATAATTTGACTTCCGACTCATCTAAGAAAGATATTAAGGGATATTCTTCGATTAATAGAAAATATATGGAAAGCATTAAATAGGGTCTACCTTGAAATAAATGGCCATATCTTCGTCAAAAATTGACCCATTTCAATTATAACGGTGTTTTTAGAATTCGCTCGATCATAAGAACAAAACTGCATTAAAATAATTTGACTTCCGACTCATCTAAGAAAGATATTAAGGGATATTCTTCGATAAATAGAAAATATATGGAAAGCATTAAATAGGGTCAACCTTGAAATAAATGGCCATATCTTCGTCAAAAATTGCCCCATTTCAATTATAAAGGTGTTTTTAGAATTCACTCGATCTTTGGAACAAAACTGCATTAAAATAATTTGACTTCCGACTCATCTAAGAAAGATATTAAGGGATATTCTTCGATAAATAGAAAATATATGGAAAGCATTAAATAGGGTCTACCTTGAAATAAATGGCCATATCTTCGTCAAAAATTGCCCCATTTCAATTATAAAGGTGTTTTTAGAATTCACTCGATCTTTGGAACAAAACTGCATTAAAATAATTTGACTTCCGACTCATCTAAGAAAGGTATTAAGGGATATTCTTCGATAAATAGAAAATATATGGAAAGCATTGAATAGGGTCTACCTTGAAATAAATGGCCATATCTTCGTAAAGAGTTGCCCCATTTCAATTATAAAGGTGTTTTTAGAGTTAACTCGATCTTTGGAACAAAACTGCATTAAAATAATTCGACTTCCGACTCATCTATGAAAGATATTAAGGGATATTCTTCGATAAATAGAAAATATATGGAAAGCATTAAATAGGGTCAACCTTGAAATAAATGGCCATATCTTCGTCAAAAATTGCTCCATTTCAATTATAAAGGTGTTTTTAGAGTTTACTCGATCTTTGGAACAAAACTGCATTAAAATAATTTGACTTCCGACTCATCTAAGAAAGATATTAAGGGATATTCTTCGATAAATAGAAAATATATGGAAAGCATTAAATAGGGTCAACCTTGAAATAAATGGCCATATCTTCGTCAAAAATTGCCCCATTTCAATTATAAAGGTGTTTTTAGAATTCACTCGATCATTGGAACAAAACTGCATTAAAATAATTTGACTTTCGACTCATCTAATAAAGATATTAAGGGATATTCTTCGATAAATAGAAAATATATGGAAAGTACTAAATAAGGTCTACCTTGAAATAAATGGCCATATCTTCGTCAAAAATTGCCCCATTTCAATGATAAAGGTGTTTTTAGAGTTTACTTGATCTTTGGAACAAAACTGCATTAAAATAATTTGACTTCCGACTCATCTAAGAAAGATATTAAGGGATATTCTTCGATAAATAGAAAATATATGGAAAGCATTAAATAGGGTCTACCTTGAAATAAATGGCCATATCTTCGTCAAAAATTGCCCCATTTCAATTATAAAGGTGTTTTTAGAATTCACTCAATCTTTGGAACAAAACTGCATTAAAATAATTTGACTTCCGACTCATCTAAGAAAGATATTAAGGGATATTCTTCGATAAATAGAAAATATATGGAAAGCATTAAATAGGGTCTACCTTGAAATAAATGGCCATATCTTCGTCAAAAATTGCCCCATTTCAATTATAAAGGTGTTTTTAGAATTCGCTCGATCTTTGGAACAAAACTGCATTAAAATAATTTGACTTCCGACTCATCTAAGAAAGATATTAAGGGATATTCTTCGATAAATAGAAAATATATGGAAAGCATTAAATAGGGTCTACCTTGAAATAAATGGCCATATCTTCGTCAAAAATTGCCCCATTTCAATTATAAAGGTGTTTTTAGAGTTAACTCGATCTTTGGAACAAAACTGCATTAAAATAATTTGACTTCCGACTCATCTAAGAAAGATATTAAGGGATATTCTTCGATTAATAGAAAATATAAGGCAAAGCATTAAATAGGGTCTACCTTGAAATAAATGGCCATATCTTCGTCAAAAATTGCCCCATTTCAATTATAAAGGTGTTTTTAGAATTCACTCAATCTTTGGAACAAAACTGCATTAAAATAATTTGACTTCCGACTCATCTAAGAAAGATATTAAGGGATATTCTTCGATTAATAGAAAATATAAGGCAAACATTAAATAGGGTCTACCTTGAAATAAATGGCCATATCTTCGTCAAAAATTGCCCCATTTCAATTATAAAGGTGTTTTTAGAGTTCACTCGATCTTTGGAACAAAACTGCATTAAAATAATTTGACTTCCGACTCATCTAAGAAAGATATTAAGGGATATTCTTCGATAAATAGAAAATATATGGAAAGTATTAAATAGGGTCTACCTTGAAATAAATGGCCATATCTTCGTCAAAAATTGCCCCATTTCAATTATAAAGGTGTTTTTAGAGTTCACTTAATCTTTGGAACAAAACTGCATTAAAATAATTTGACTTCCGACTCATCTAAGAAAGATATTAAGGGATATTCTTCGATAAATAGAAAATATATGGAAAGCATTAAATAGGGTCAACCTTGAAATAAATGGCCATATCTTCGTCAAAAATTGCCCCATTTCAATTATAAAGGTGTTTTTAGAATTCGCTCGATCTTTGGAACAAAACTGCATTAAAATAATTTGACTTCCGACTCATCTAAGAAAGATATTAAGGGATATTCTTCGATAAATAGAAAATATATGGAAAGCATTAAATAGGGTCTACCTTGAAATAAATGGCCATATCTTCGTCAAAAATTGCCCCATTTCAATTATAAAGGTGTTTTTAGAGTTAACTCGATCTTTGGAACAAAACTGCATTAAAATAATTTGACTTCCGACTCATCTAAGAAAGATATTAAGGGATATTCTTCGATTAATAGAAAATATATGGAGAGCATTAAATAGGGTCTACCTTGAAATAAATGGCCATATCTTCGTCAAAAATTGCCCCATTTCAATTATAAAGGTGTTTTTAGAGTTCAGTTGATCTTTGAAACAAAACTGCATTAAAATAATTTGACTTCCGACTCATCTAAGAAAGATATTAAGGGATATTCTTCGATAAATAGAAAATATATGGAAAGCATTAAATAGGGTCTACCTTGAAATAAATGGCCATATCTTCGTCAAAAATTGCCCCATTTCAATTATAAAGGTGTTTTTAGAGTTCACTTGATCTTTGGAACAAAACTGCATTAAAATAATTTGACTTCCGACTCATCTAAGAAAGATATTAAGGGATATTCTTCGATAAATAGAAAATATATGGAAAGCATTAAATAGGGTCTACCTTGAAATAAATGGCCATATCTTCGTCAAAAATTGCCCCATTTCAATTATAAAGGTGTTTTTAGAATTCACTCGATCTTTGGAACAAAACTGCATTAAAATAATTTGACTTCCGACTCATCTAAGAAAGATATTAAGGGATATTCTTCGATAAATAGAAAATATATGGAAAGCATTAAATAGGGTCTACCTTGAAAAAAATGGCCATATCTTCGTCAAAAATTGCCCCATTTAAATTATAAAGGTGTTTTTAGAGTTAACTCGATCTTTGGGAACAAAACTGCATTAAAATAATTTGACTTCCGACTCATCTAAGAAAGATATTAAGGGATATTCTTCGATAAATAGAAAATATAAGGCAAACATTAAATAGGGTCTACCTTGAAATAAATGGCCATATCTTCGTCAAAAATTGCCCCATTTCAATTATAAAGGTGTTTTTAGAATTTACTCAATCTTTGGAACAAAACTGCATTAAAATAATTTGACTTCCGACTCATCTAAGAAAGATATTAAGGGATATTCTTCGATTAATAGAAAATATATGGAGAGCATTAAATAGGGTCTACCTTGAAATAAATGGCCATATCTTCGTCAAAAATTGCCCCATTTCAATTATAAAGGTGTTTTTAGAGTTCAGTTGATCTTTGAAACAAAACTGCATTAAAATAATTTGACTTCCGACTCATCTAAGAAAGATATTAAGGGATATTCTTCGATAAATAGAAAATATATGGAAAGTATTAAATAGGGTCAACCTTGAAATAAATGGCCATATCTCCGTCAAAAATTGACCCATTTCAATTATAACGGTGTTTTTAGAATTCGCTCGATCATTGGAACAAAACTGCATTAAAATAATTTGACTTTCGACTCATCTAATAAAGATATTAAGGGATATTCTTCGATAAATAGAAAATATATGGAAAGTACTAAATAAGGTCTACCTTGAAATAAATGGCCATATCTTCGTCAAAAATTGCCCCATTTCAATTATAAAGGTGTTTTTAGAGTTCACTTGATCTTTGGAACAAAACTGCATTAAAATAATTTGACTTCCGACTCATCTAAGAAAGATATTAAGGGATATTCTTCGATAAATAGAAAATATATGGAAAGCATTAAATAGGGTCAACCTTGAAATAAATGGCCATATCTTCGTCAAAAATTGCCCCATTTCAATTATAAAGGTGTTTTTAGAATTCGCTCGATCTTTGGAACAAAACTGCATTAAAATAATTTGACTTCCGACTCATCTAAGAAAGATATTAAGGGATATTCTTCGATAAATAGAAAATATATGGAAAGCATTAAATAGGGTCTACCTTGAAATAAATGGCCATATCTTCGTCAAAAATTGCCCCATTTCAATTATAAAGGTGTTTTTAGAGTTAACTCGATCTTTGGAACAAAACTGCATTAAAATAATTTGACTTCCGACTCATCTAAGAAAGATATTAAGGGATATTCTTCGATAAATAGAAAATATATGGAAAGCATTAAATAGGGTCTACCTTGAAATAAATGGCCATATCTTCGTCAAAAATTGCCCCATTTCAATTATAAAGGTGTTTTTAGAGTTCACTCGATCTTTGGAACAAAACTGCATTAAAATAATTTGACTTCCCGACTCATCTAAGAAAGATATTAAGGGATATTCTTCGATTAATAGAAAATATAAGCCAAACATTAAATAGGGTCTACCTTGAAATAAATGGCCATATCTTCGTTTAAAATTGCCCCATTTCAATTATAAAGGTGTTTTTAGATTTCACTCAATCTTTGGAACAAAACTGCATTAAAATAATTTGACTTCCGACTCATCTAAGAAAGATATTAAGGGATATTCTTCGATTAATAGAAAATATAAGGCAAACATTAAATAGGGTCTACCTTGAAATAAATGGCCATATCTTCGTCAAAAATTGCCCCATTTCAATTATAAAGGTGTTTTTAGAGTTCACTTGATCTTTGGAACAAAACTGCATTAAAATAATTTGACTTCCGACTCATCTAAGAAAGATATTAAGGGATATTCTTCGATTAATAGAAAATATATGGCAAACATTAAATAGGGTCTACCTTGAAATAAATGGCCATATCTTCGTAAAAAATTGCTCCATTTCAATTATAAAGGTGTTTTTAGAGTTAACTCGATCTTTGGAACAAAACTGCATTAAAATAATTTGACTTCCGACTCATCTAAGAAAGATATTAAGGGATATTCTTCGATTAATAGAAAATATATGGCAAACATTGAATAGGTCAACCTTGAAATAAATGGCCATATCTTCGTAAAAAATTGCTGTGTTTCAAATATAAAGGTATTTTGAGAATTAACTCGATCTTTGGAACAAAACTGCATTAAAATAATTTGACTTCCGACTCATCTAAGAAAGATATTAAGGGATATTCTTCGATAAATAGAAAATATATGGAAAGCATTAAATAGGGTCTACCTTGAAATAAATGGCCATATCTTCGTCAAAAATTGCCCCATTTCAATTATAAAGGTGTTTTTAGAGTTCACTCGATCTTTGGAACAAAACTGCATTAAAATAATTTGACTTCCGACTCATCTAAGAAAGATATTAAGGGATATTCTTCGATTAATAGAAAATATATGGAAAGCATTAAATAGGGTCAACCTTGAAATAAATGGCCATATCTTCGTCAAAAATTGCCCCATTTCAATTATAAAGGTGTTTTTAGAGTTCACTTGATCTTTGAAACAAAACTCTATAAAATAATTTGACTTCCGACTCATCTAAGAAAGATATTAAGGGATATTCTTCGATAAATAGAAAATATATGGAAAGCATTAAATAGGCTCTGCCTTGAAATAAATGGCCATATCTTCGTCAAAAATTGCCCCATTTCAATTATAAAGGTGTTTTTAGAGTTCACTTGATCTTTGGAAACAAAACTGCATTAAAATAATTTGACTTCCGACTCATCTAAGAAAGATATTAAGGGATATTCTTCGATAAATAGAAAATATATGGAAAGCATTAAATAGGGTCTACCTTGAAATAAATGGCCATATCTTCGTCAAAAATTGCCCCATTTCAATTATAAAGGTGTTTTTAGAATTCACTCGATCTTTGGAACAAAACTGCATTAAAATAATTTGACTTCCGACTCATCTAAGAAAGATATTAAGGGATATTCTTCGATAAATAGAAAATATATGGAAAGCATTAAATAGGGTCTACCTTGAAATAAATGGCCATATCTTCGTCAAAAATTGCCCCATTTCAATTATAAAGGTGTTTTTAGAGTTCAGTTGATCTTTGAAACAAAACTGCATTAAAATAATTTGACTTCCGACTCATCTAAGAAAGATATTAAGGGATATTCTTCGATAAATAGAAAATATATGGAAAGCATTAAATAGGGTCAACCTTGAAATAAATGGCCATATCTTCGTCAAAAATTGCTCCATTTCAATTATAAAGGTGTTTTTAGAGTTCACTCGATCTTTGGAACAAAACTGCATTAAAATAATTTGACTTGCGACTCATCTAAGAAAGATATTAAGGGATATTCTTCGATAAATAGAAAATATATGGAAAGCATTAAATAGGGTCAACCTTGAAATAAATGGCCATATCTTCGTCAAAAATTGCTCCATTTCAATTATAAAGGTGTTTTTAGAGTTCACTCGATCTTTGAAACAAAACTGCATTAAAATAATTTGACTTCCGACTCATCTAAGAAAGATATTAAGGGATATTCTTCGATAAATAGAAAATATATGGAGAGCATTAAATAGGGTCTACCTTGAAATAAATGGCCATATCTTCATCTAAAATTGCGCAATTTCAATTATAAAGGTGTTTTTAGAATTCACTTGATCTTTGAAACAAAACTGCATTAAAATAATTTGACTTCCGACTCATCTAAGAAAGATATTAAGGGATATTCTTCGATAAATAGAAAATATATGGAAAGCATTAAATAGGGTCAACCTTGAAATAAATGGCCATATCTTCGTCAAAAATTGCCCCATTTCAATTATAAAGGTGTTTTTAGAATTCGCTCGATCATTGGAACAAAACTGCATTAAAATAATTTGACTTCCGACTCATCTAAGAAAGATATTAAGGGATATTCTTCGATAAATAGAAAATATATGGAAAGCATTAAATAGGGTCTACCTTGAAATAAATGGCCATATCTTCGTCAAAAATTGCCCCATTTCAATTATAAAGGTGTTTTTAGAGTTCACTTGATCTTTGGAACAAAACTGCATTAAAATAATTTGACTTCCGACTCATCTAAGAAAGATATTAAGGGATATTCTTCGATAAATAGAAAATATATGGAAAGCATTAAATAGGGTCAACCTTGAAATAAATGGCCATATCTTCGTCAAAAATTGCCCCATTTCAATTATAAAGGTGTTTTTAGAATTCGCTCGATCTTTGGAACAAAACTGCATTAAAATAATTTGACTTCCGACTCATCTAAGAAAGATATTAAGGGATATTCTTCGATAAATAGAAAATATATGGAAAGCATTAAATAGGGTCTACCTTGAAATAAATGGCCATATCTTCGTCAAAAATTGCTCCATTTCAATTATAAAGGTGTTTTTAGAGTTCACTCGATCTTTGGAACAAAACTGCATTAAAATAATTTGACTTCCGACTCATCTAAGAAAGATATTAAGGGATATTCTTCGATTAATAGAAAATATAAGCCAAACATTAAATAGGGTCTACCTTGAAATAAATGGCCATATCTTCGTCAAAAATTGCCCCATTTCAATTATAAAGGTGTTTTTAGAATTTACTCAATCTTTGGAACAAAACTGCATTAAAATAATTTGACTTCCGACTCATCTAAGAAAGATATTAAGGGATATTCTTCGATAAATAGAAAATATATGGAAAGCATTAAATAGGGTCTACCTTGAAATAAATGGCCATATCTTCGTAAAAAGTTGCCCCATTTCAATTATAAAGGTGTTTTTAGAGTTCAGTTGATCTTTGAAACAAAACTGCATTAAAATAATTTGACTTCCGACTCATCTAAGAAAGATATTAAGGGATATTCTTCGATAAATAGAAAATATATGGAAAGTATTAAATAGGGTCAACCTTGAAATAAATGGCCATATCTCCGTCAAAAATTGACCCATTTCAATTATAACGGTGTTTTTAAAATTCGCTCGATCATAAGAACAAAACTGCATTAAAATAATTTGACTTTCGACTCATCTAATAAAGATATTAAGGGATATTCTTCGATAAATAGAAAATATATGGAAAGTACTAAATAAGGTCTACCTTGAAATAAATGGCCATATCTTCGTCAAAAATTGCCCCATTTAAATTATAAAGGTGTTTTTAGAGTTCACTTGATCTTTGGAACAAAACTGCATTAAAATAATTTGACTTCCGACTCATCTAAGAAAGATATTAAGGGATATTCTTCGATAAATAGAAAATATATGGAAAGCATTAAATAGGGTCAACCTTGAAATAAATGGCCATATCTTCGTCAAAAATTGCCCCATTTCAATTATAAAGGTGTTTTTAGAATTCGCTCGATCATTGGAACAAAACTGCATTAAAATAATTTGACTTCCGACTCATCTAAGAAAGATATTAAGGGATATTCTTCGATAAATAGAAAATATATGGAAAGCATTAAATAGGGTCTACCTTGAAATAAATGGCCATATCTTCGTCAAAAATTGCCCCATTTCAATTATAAAGGTGTTTTTAGAGTTAACTCGAACTTTGGAACAAAACTGCATTAAAATAATTTGACTTGCGACTCATCTAAGAAAGATATTAAGGGATATTCTTCGATAAATAGAAAATATATATGGAAAGCATTAAATAGGGTCTACCTTGAAATAAATGACCATATCTTCGCCAAAAATTGCTCCATTTTAATTATAAAGGTGTTTTTAGAGTTTACTCGATCTTTGGAACAAAACTGCATTAAAATAATTTGACTTCCGACTCATCTAAGAAAGATATTAAGGTATATTCTTCGATAAATAGAAAATATATGGAAAGCATTAAATAGGGTCTACCTTGAAATAAATAGCCATATCCTTGTCTAAAATTGCCCCATTTCAATTATAAAGGTGTTTTTAGAATTCACTCGATCTTTGAAACAAAACTGCATTAAAATAATTTGACTTCCGACTCATCTAAGAAAGATATTAAGGGATATTCTTCGATTAATAGAAAATATAAGGCAAACATTAAATAGGGTCTTCCTTGAAATAAATGGCCATATCTTCGTTTAAAATTGCCCCAT